>NC_041396.2:51909250-52214250 GCF_900747795.2 Erpetoichthys calabaricus
AAATTTTTTTAAAAAGTAGATAAAAAGTGAAAGAACAATTTCTAACAAAGGAAATAAATTCAAATATAGTACACATGTAAAGAAGCAATTATGATAGGACCTGTGGACAAATGAAAGTTTAGGAAAAGATGATAAATACACGTGGAATCCCATTGTAACGAAATTTATGGGACTATAAAAATATTTTCTTATAACGGAAATTTCATTATAATGAATATGAGGAAAATACGTATACTATTGTGACCGGAGTCGTCAGGGGTTTGCCATCTCTAATGGCAGCTTTGCAAGGACAACTCCATAGCTGCTCTACCGTGTCTTACCACATAATGTGCTTGTTGAACAATGCTTAGAACATTTAGCACCCAACCTGGACTCACTTTTCTGTCTCTCGTGCAACTAAATCTATGACCCAAGCTTGACAACACCTGTATAAAAAACAGCGCTTTTTAAATTGCAAAAATGATTTTATTTGAAAATAGGATGTTACTTAGAAAATAGAAATACAGGTATGAATACAGATTTAAAATGAGACATTTTAAAGACGAAGTGGAGCTTATAATATTGTTTACCAGGACTTTCAGAAAGCATTTGATAAGGTGCAACATGAGAGGTTTGGCATCAAACTAAAACAAGTGGGAGTTCAGGGTGATGTTTATAGATGGGTGTAGAATTGGCTCAGACAAAGAAAACAGAGGCTGATGCTGGGAGGAACCTTATCAGAATTAGCCGATGTTAAGAGAGGTGTCCCTCTCTTAACCTTAAAGAGAGGGTTATAGTCGCTGCTATTTTTAATATATATTTAAATGAGTTGGATAGGAATATAAGTAACAAGCTGATTAAGTTTGCAAATCATAACAAGATAGGTGGATAGGAAGATAACTTGGAATCTGTTTCATAGTTAGCAGAAGGACTTGGACAGCATTACAGGCTTGAACAGATTTGTGGCATATGAAATTTAATGTCAGTAAATGTAAAGTAATACAAGTAGGAAGTAAAAATGTTAAGTGGGAGGTCTGAAAATCTAAAGTACACCTTATGAGAAGAATTTAGGAGTTGTAGTGGACTCTATGCTATCAACTTCCAGACAGTGTTCAGAAGCCATTAAGAAGGCTAACAGAATGTTAGGTTATATAGCATGATGTGTGGAGTACAAGTCCAAGGAGGTTATGCTCTAGCTTTATAACACAGTGGTGAAGCTGCCTCTGTAGTACTGTGTGCAGTTTCAGTGTTTAGGCTACAAAAAGGACATAGCAGCACTAGAAATGGTCCAGAGAAGAGAGACTTGGCTTATTCCAGGGCTACAGGGGTTGAAAAATGAGGAGAGATTAAAAGAGCTGAACTTTTTCAGTTTAAGCAAAGCAAGATTAAGAGGTGACACAACTGAAGTGTTTAAAATTATGAAGGGAATTATTACAGTGGATTAATAAGACTGTTGTTTTAAAATGAGTTCATCAAGAACACGGGGACATAGTTGGAAACTTGTTAAGGGTAAATTTTGCACATACATTAGGAAGTTTTTCTTTACACAGAGAGCCATAGGCACTTGGAATAAGCTACTAAATAACGTGGTAGACATTAGAACTTTAGGGACTTTCAAAAGTAGATTTGATGTTTTTTAGATGAATTAAATGGATAGGACTGGTGAGCTCTGCTGAGCTGATTGGTCTGTTCTGATCTAGATTGTTCTAATGTTCTAAATGTTTTTTCTAATTTCCATTTTGATCTATGTTGTTGTTTAAATTAAAGATAGGATTGATTTTCCAGTTTGACAGTTTGACAGTTTTTAGCTTCCATAAAACTAAAAGTGTGAGAATGTGCTATGTAATCAGTTTGGAAAATACCTGCAGAAATACGTAAAGAGTTCTTATTCTTATCACCCTTAATTCAAGGTAACTGCATCGGATACAATTTTAATTTTCAAAAAAAAGAAAGATAAATTTCTGTATAATGTTTATTTTCCCATATAACGTAAAAATATCTTATTAATTCTTGTGGGCAGGGCGAGGCTGGTTTTTTTTTTGTGACTGTCCTAAACAGGTAAATGAAAAAAGCCTAAACCTTGCACACACAATACTTAATATCATTTAAAAATTGCATCAATTAAATAAAATTAAAAAATTAAATATAATAAATTCATCCATCCATCTTCCAGCCCGCTGAATCCGAACACAGGGTCGCGGGGGTCTGCTGGAGCCAATCCCAGGGCGCAGACACAGGGAGAACATGCAAACTCCACGCAGGGAGGACCCGGGAACCGAACCCAGGTCTCCTTACTGCAAGGCAGCAGCGCTACCACTGCGCCACCGTGCTGCCCTAATAAATTCATCGATTCAAAATAAGAACCAAAAGTAATGATCATCAAAACAGTAACTAGTTTCTGAGCAAAAGCCAAATAATGCCAATATTACAATCCTAAATTCTAAAAGCAAAGTCTAAACCAGAAAAACAGCATACAAAAAAGAGAGGCTCCCAAAAGGTAGCCAAAGAACAAGCTTGCAGATACAAACCAATACCACAGTAAAATGCTGGGAGTGTTAATCAGCCATCACAGGAACTTCAGCACCTGAGAGCTCTAAATCAGTAAGAAGCACCGCAAAAAATCTAACATATTGTGTTTTCTTGACATTTGCAGTTAGAGATTTAATTGGAATGCTGGACTTGCTTATGGGATATCACCTTTGCTGAAAATTTCAACATAGTTAGAAAGGTCTGTGCTAATTCATTTATTTCCAGTAATTTAAGTCTTAATCCAGTTAGTATCTCACAAATTCATGTCATCCTTTTGTGCTAGAAATTAAATATAGCAGTGCAAAATCCTGGTAAACAAGAGGAGGAATTGAATAAAAAGACTTGATATAAGCTTTTGCAGCAATTCATTACAATAATTTCAACACTGCACTGTTCCATCATACAGTGTTGTTAAAATATGTAATTATAATTGGCCATAATTATAAAACAGTATGAAATGTATTCTAAACTCTGCCTTTTAAAAGTATTTAAGGTTAGTGCTGAATTGGGATTAGCAAGCACCATCTGGTGTGATAAATGATGGGTGTAATGAATTTTACATTACTGTACATTAAAGTGCGTGTGTTACAGGTCATCCACTCATACCATACAGCATGACTATCATGAGGAGATTGTGGTGCTCCTGTGGAAAGAAATACAAAGCTCTCCCCTATGTCACAATTTTAGAACATTGTCCCTTTTCATTTCAAAACTCCTGCTGAATGGCAATGTCATATTAGATGACTCTTCCAGCGATTTTCTCGTTTTATAGCCTTCATGTACACAATCTTAGCAAGTTTTGATGCATTTGGCAGCTCGCTCCCATGAAGCTGATCACGTAATCTGACACACCACACGAATCACTCGAACTAGTCTGCGACACACTCCGATAAAATGAAACAGGCTTGATTGTGTCTTTAGTCGTAGGGGTGTGCTCTGTGTGCATTCGCTAACGACCAATGAATGCTCATCTGGATGTATAATGCATATAATTCAAGAACAAGAAATTAGGAACATTGGCGCTTTGGACCAGACAAACATAAGAGAGGCTCATCTGCCTGAAGTCTGTTTCACATACCATAGCAGAATGGAAAAAAGAAAAAAAGAAAAGGCAGAAACTGAGGCAACTGCAATTGGCAAGTCTAACACAGCCAATAAATAGATGAAGTGTATATCAGCTTTAAGTGTTACTATCTTCAGCTGGTGAGCCATGCGCTGTCATGATTTAGAGGCTTTGGAGTATGCAGATTCCATTTTGTGCATACTTTATTTTTTATTTTATTTTATTTTAGTTTTTAGATTTAGTATAGCTTATTTTAGTTAACTTTTTACTGTTATAGTTTTACTTCATTTTATGATCATTATTGTTTTTTGACTATTGTGTGTGGTATTACCATGCTAACATTTTATTTATTCATTTGAACCATTTCTGTTGCCATGTTGTATGTTTTTGAATGGTGCTGTAAATGTAAAATATGTTTCACTT
The DNA here is from genome assembly GCF_900747795.2 of Erpetoichthys calabaricus. Classification (NCBI taxonomy): domain Eukaryota; kingdom Metazoa; phylum Chordata; class Cladistia; order Polypteriformes; family Polypteridae; genus Erpetoichthys; species Erpetoichthys calabaricus. The sequence continues at coordinate 51,913,245 of NC_041396.2, forward strand.
CACAGTTTTGTTCTTTAATTATGGATTTGGAAATATTGTGTATTCTCATTCTAATGCTGATGTAATTAATAAGCATTGGTTTATTAAAATGTTAGGCTAAAAAATCAGTTACTAAAATATATTGGATTTTAAACTTATTACTAATTTTACCTGATTAATATAGTAAATTGTAGGTTGTGTTAAATTCCTGATAGTTACATTACCTATTTTGTCATTCTGGTAAATATAGTTTTCACAGTAATCAAAACTGTTATAACCACCACAATATATAAAAAAGATCAGTATGATTCACCTTAGAACTCATATTAAGAATGAAAACGTCATTGGTTGATATTCTATTTTATACATTATTATATCCTGTTATTTCCTTTGTTACATTGTATTTTATATACTTATATACAGAAGTGAATTACATGTTGATTTTTTTTTCTGGAAAGCATTTCATAATGTTTCTATTCTGAAATAAATATAATGTGTTAAAAGTGCAAATAAGAAAATGTGTACATTTACACTAGTACACAATATACATGTATGTGTTCTATAAGTTCATCTCTCAGTTAACATTCATTTATTTTTTCTGTACACAAAATTCAAGTATAGGTTAATATATTTAATTATTTATATATACAATATATTTTAATGTGTATTATTTACTTATTAAATCTTAAATCAAATCAACAGGCAGACTGAAGTTTTTCAAATACAAAACATATACAGCCGAAGTCAGAACTTTACGTAAACTTAGGGTGAATTCTTTAAAATTCACTTTATGACTGCTCCACAGATTTTAAACTGACAAACTATAAATCTGGCATATTGTTTAAGACAATATTTTTTTTGCTGGGCAAAAGTCATTTTATTCCAACAATGTTCACAGATAGAGTATTTCAGTTTTTATGGACTAAATAACAATTCCAGTGGGTCACGAATTTACGTACTCTGATAATATTTGGCAGCATTGCCTTTAAATTGTTTAACTTTCACACTTTTCTTTCAATAAGTTGCTGGAATTTTGGCCCATACCTTTAGACAGAACTGAAGATGGTGTAAATGGGTCAGATTCATAGGCCTCTATATTCACACATGCTTATTTAGTTCTGCCCACACATTTTCAGGGCTTTGTGACAGCCACTCCAATACCTTGACCTTGTTGCTCTTAAGCCATTTTGCCACAATTTTGGAGGCCTGAGATCACAGTCCATTTGGAAGACCCTTTTGCAACAGAGATTCAAGTTCCTTGTTGAGCTCTTGAAATGTTGCTGCAGTATATCCACATCATTTTCCTTCCTCATGATGCTGTCTGTTTTGGGAAGTGCACCAGTCCCTCCTGCAACAAAGCACTCCCCATAACATGATGCTTCCACCCCTATGTTTGACGGTTGGCATGGTGCTCTTTGGGTTGCAAGCCTTACCCTTTTTCTTCAAAACATACCGATATTATGGCTAAACAGTTTGATCTTGAATTCATTAGACCAAAGGACATTTCTCCATAAAATAAGATCTTTGTCCCCATGTGCCACTGCAAACTGAAGTCTGGCTTTTTTATGGCAGCTTTGGAGCAGTGGCTCCTTCCATGCTGGGCAGCATTTCAGGTTATGTTGATATAGGACTTGTTTTACTTTGGATGTAGATATGTGTCTACCTGTGTCCTCCTGCGTCTTCACAAGGTCCTTTGCAGTTGTTCTGAGATTGATTTGCACTTTTCATGCCAAAGTACATTCTTCTGTAAGAGACAGAATGCATCTACTTCCCGAGCTGTATGACAGCTGGTTGGTTCCATGGTGTTCATACTTGTACGAATGAAAGTGGAACCTACAGGCATTTGGAAATTGTTCCCAAGAATGAACCATATTTGTCTCTAGGAGACAGAATGCACCTCCTTCCTGAGCAGTATGACGGCTGGGTAGTTCCATGGTGTTCATATTGTGTATTATTATTTGTATAGATGAAGGTGGAACCTGCAGACGTTTGGAAATTATTCCCAAGAATGAAACAGATTTGTGCAGGTCCACAATTTTTTTCTAAGGTCTTGGCTGATTTCTTTTGATTATAATATGCTGCTCAAATTGAATAGCTTTTTGGGGTTGCATTGGTTAGGGCAAGTGTTTCATAGCTTCAGGAAACTTGGATCAGATACCGTCCACTGTCTGGGTGGAGGTTGCACATTGTTCTTACACCCACAGGGATTTACTCCCACATCCCAGACAGACATGAGTTAGGTTGACTGGTGGCTTTAAATTAAAATTAAAATCAAGAGAAGTTAGGTACAACCTATATACAATGTGAATGCACACCTGGAAAACTAGAAACAGTTGTTGTCTTTGTGTCACAGAAATAGCATAAAATCACCAGAGAAAATCAGGGTAAGAACTACTAGAGTGATTCCAGAACTGACAGCTATGAGCTACAGTATATAAGAATGGCCACATTTTTCACTCTAGCTATACAAAGAAAACTAGAGGTGTGGGAATCTTAATACATAAAATAATTTAATTTGTTGTAATAGACATAGTATTTGATCCTGAAAGATGATATGTCATGGTGATGGGTAATTTATTCAAATCTAAAGTAATTTTGATAAATATCTATGCACCTAATTTGTTGCAATTTTAAACCCAGACCTGCATAGATCTTCAACTACAGTGGTGATAACATCTATTGTTGCAAACCAATCATAGATTTTGTAATGCATCATAACTTATCTTTCTTGGAGTTTCTTAAATACAAACTCAAGTGAATATATAAATCTTCTGACCAGTACATCATAGTTACTCAATAAATATTTTTTATTGATAATAATTTATTACCCACTATCAAATATTGCAAGTATGATGCTATTGTTATATCCAATCATGCCCATCTGACCTTGGAACTTCAATCACTATGCCCTAAACACTCATCTCATAGCTGGAGTCTTAAACCCCTGTCAACAGCCGATATGAACTTTACATAATTCAATTCCAAATAAATTGATTATTTTTTAGAGACAAACAAATCCTCACAAGTCTCTCTGCCTGAATACTTTGGGAAAATCTGAAGGCTTTTTCAAGAGGACAGATTATTTCAGATCATTTCCCATAAAAATAAATTGGAGACCAAGATGGCATCAGAGTTAATCAGCAAAATTACCAGAATAGATTAAGAATATGCCAGGTCTCCAAATGAGGCTCTTCATAGGAAAAGGAATTCGACTTGATTGTATGTAATGCTATTTTCTTCGTTGTATAAGTTAGACTTGCTTTTATGCAATGTTATTTTCTTCAAATAAAATAAAAAACTAAAAAAATGAAAAGGTTAAAGGAGCTGAATATTTTCATGATAAACATAATTGAGGGTCAGTATGATTGAGGTTTTTTTAAATGAGTGCAGCATGCCGGATGAATAGGTAGGATGAAAATGGAAGCACACATTCAGTTATAGGTAGATTTCACACAAATATTAGTTTAAATATTAAAGATTGATAGTGGTGCTGAGTAGTGTTTATTTATTTATTTGCCATTTCTTTATTTGCCACGTACATAACTTGGCAGATTTTATTAATACATGCACATCTACACTTCTTTTTGGTTAGACTACTTTGAGTATCAAAGAGATGAAATGCACGTTTGTCCTAAAAACTGGGGAAAACTAACTAATGAAAATGACAGAAATCTACAAGACCTTTAACAATGGCTGAAGATGACAGAAAAAGTTATATGGTGAAAAGGAAAAGTCACTAGAAAAAATAATAATTGAAGAAAATCTGTCCTTATTGAAATCAAAAAAATCACCTGAGGTCAAATCTGGGATTTTTACAGCAGAACCTTAGCATGATTTATAAACAAATTTAAACCTCTCTCTAACCTGCTCCGCAGTCAATGCACTGAGAAGCCCAGTAGGTTATGTTGATTGTAAAGCCTGATCGTGTGGATTAAGTTATCATGAGAGATTTATGTCCTTTATTACAATGGTTTTCCAGACCTCAGTGTTGTGTAATCTGTCCCAAAACAGCCAAAATGGAAGCCTAAACCTCTCAGATCTAGGTGCAGGCTTAAGGTCTACTATTCAAGAATGAATTTTTTTTCATGATTTTAAAGAAGGCTACAGCCTACAGTGTTTGAGGACTGATCGTGAGATCAATTATGTTAGGTAGAGTGCCTAGTGGGGGCTGGGTGGTCTCGTGGCCTTGGAACCCCTGCAGATTTTATTTTTTTCTCCAGCCATCTGGAGTTTTTTTTTGTCTTTTCTGTCTTCCCTGGCCATCGGACCTTACTTTTATTCTATGTTAATTAGTGTTCCCAAATTCTATTTTCTTATTTATTTTGTCTTTTTTCTTTTTCTTCATTATGTAAAGCACTTTGAGCTACATCATTTGAACGAAAATCTGTTATAGAAATAAATGTTGTTGTTGTTGTAAAAGGGTAAAGACCAGTAACAAGACAGAGAGAGAGAAACAGTGTTAAAAGTCTGTCTCTTTGCAAAATCAATGATTTATCTTAAAGAATAATTAAATATAAAAATGTCAATAAAAGAGAGAAAAAATGTATGTCTTAAGAAAGACAACCTGGAGCAAACATATTCACTCCACCATATGGATAAGGGTAACATGTACATGAAAAAAAAATAAAAGCTACATTTACGAAATAGTATGGTACCACATCAACACTTTACATCACAGCCGTACAAGAATAAAGACCAATAATGATATGCGTTCATCTCCTTGTAGCTGCCATATTCTTATTACAATGTATTATTAATAGGGTTTGTCAACATTATCTTTTTACAATTCAATGCAAAAGTATTCTATAACTAAGAAATAGGCACCCAATTGGCAGTTTCATTTCACAAATAATGCTCACAGACACAGTGTCAACCTAACCAGCTGAGCTAAGACGTTAGGCGTGATACCTGCATGAGTTGCCTCATCAACAGGACTATTAGAATCTTATTACTAAAAGCAAATGGCAATGATTTCACCACTTCACATAGATTATAACTGTTCCATTCAGCTCAAGCTTGGCATTCCTTTATTCAATAAAAAGAAAATCTTATGCTTTACCTGTGAAAATAAAATTTAAGTCCTTGTATGACTTTTGCAGTGTTCGGCAGCCCAGAAAAGCTCGATTAATGCTCCCAGTGTATCACTTTTTGTTTCTTTCTCAATAAAGCAATTTTTATTATGAGTGAGCACTGTTTGCTACAATAGTAGCAAAACCTCAGTATTTTCTTAATGGTATACCTTACCATGTTTAGTTCTGCCTCTTTGAAGCACTTCCCAGTCTGTATTAGACCTCTTATGGCAAGTACAAGATCAAATTCACTTCCATGTGTATATATTACAATTACAGTAAACCCTCGTTTATCACAGTTAATCCGTTCCAGACTCTACCGCGATAAATGAATTTCTGTGAAGTAGGATTCTTTATTTATAAATCGAATATAGGGCATAGAAACCCTGTTTACTGCCTTCTAAATACGTTTTTTAACATTATTAGAGCCCTCTAGACATAAAATAACACCCTTTAGTCAAAATTTTAAACTGTGCTCCATGACAAGACAGAGATGACAGTTCCGTCTCACAATTAAAAGAATGCAAACATATCTTCCTCTTCAAAGGAGTGCGTGTCAGGAGCAGAGAATGTCAGAGAGAGAGTAAGAGAAAAGCAAACAATCAAAAATCAATAGGGCTGTTCGGGCTTTTAAGTATGCGAAGCACCACCGGACAAAGCAGCTGCAAGGAAGAGAGCAATGTGAAGGTAGTCTTTCAGCATTTTTTAGAGGCGCATCCATTATCCTCTAGGCTAGTGTGCAAACAGCCCCTCTGCTCACACCCCCTCCGTCAGGAGCAGAGAATGTCAGAGAGAGTGAGAGAGACAGAGAAAAACAAACAATCAAAAATCAATAGGTGCTGTTTGGCCTTTCAAGTATGCGAAGCACAGTGTGGGAAGCATATCATATATCATTGAGGAGTTTTATTTAATATGTAGTACGCGCTCTGGTTGGGTAGCTTCTCAGCCATCTGCCAATAGCGTCCCTTGTATGAAATCAACTGGGCAAACCAACTGAGGAAGCATGTACCAGAAATTAAAAGACCCATTGTCCGCAGAAATCCGCGAACCAGGAAAAAATCTGTGATATATATTTAGATTTGCTTACATTTAAAATCTGCGATGCAGTGAAGTCGCGAAAGTCGAAGCGCGATATAGCAAGGGATCACTGTAATTGACCCTGCGAGTGGATTTAAAGTTGTTTCTATGCCAGACGTCAGTTGAGGACAGTGGGCTGGACTTTGAAATGGCAGAAAGAGAGACAGGAGGTGAGGAAGGGAGGGAGTGCTTTACAATGGTGCCGTAATGGGCTTTGGATAGACAGGGGTTCAAAACCTAGTCAGACCCAGAAGGGCAGCACATTTAGCTGTTTTTCTGTACACCTCCTTTTAGTGCATCACTTTCTGAGTTTATCTGCTACAATAAAAAGGCTATTTTTGTATTTTTGCCAGTTTCATACATTTCTGGGTGTGGAGCAGTGAGGTACTTCTGTTAAGAGATAGCAGAGCAAGAGAAAGTGCAAGAAGCATAGAATTAAGGACATAACTGTGTCTAGAAAGATAATATAATGCAAAAAAAAGAAGTAGCTTGTGAAAATCTACATATGAAAAGGCATGGAATTTAATGTTAAAATGGGGACTTTTGTGACAGCCTTTCTATAATTTCTGAATTTCCTACAATGGATCAGAGATAAAAAGTCAGAAAAGTGTCACGCAATCTCTGTATAAATTATCCTGTAATCAGATTATCTGCTGTAATTGTATGGTTTGATTCAGTGTTTTTTATTCTGGTTTGAATAATACACTTTTCTTTTCTCTGTGTATCATGCATTATTTATGATAGATAGAACAGCAATTACAATATTGGTTTCTTTGACTTGGAAAAGAAATTGTCATAAAGACATTAACATTGATTTCAAAAGGTCAGATTAAACTCAATTAGTGCTGATTTGCTAACAGTGCTCCTTGCATGGAGCAAATTAAGCATGCTCTTTAAAATATCAGTGTTCCTAAGCGAAGCTGTGAAAACCTATGGTGGTTTTGTAAAAGTGTACATTTTAATACAAAAAAAGAAAAACAACTTGTAAATTGTAATATTTTAATTCTAAAAGCACTGTGTAGTATTAAACAGTAATCTACACTGTTGCTTCATATTCCATTTGAATCATATTATGACAATAAAAGCCAGTTTCACATTTATAGCATATGTTTGCATGATATAAATATCATCCACTTGGAGTGCTATTACATTTGCAATTCTAAACCATGCTAAGGCACAATGAACTATGTAGCATATATTTTATATATTAAAAACCAGAAACATAGTGCTGTACGTTTGACCTCATCACAAGGTGTGTGTGTCTGGGTTTATTTTCATGTTTATTGTGATACGGTGCTTGTGAAGCAAAGATCTGCCATGATCAAGGACATCATCAACATGGCATAATGCAGGGAAAAAGATTACAAATGATTTAACATGCTACTTTCTTTGTTGTGAATTTCATCCTACACACTTTAAAATAAAGGGGCCAAAGTAGTTCTTCAGAGTGATGCCATAGGGGAAGAATTATCCACATAAAGGATGCAGAAAGAACCTTAATTTATTTAGATTGCTAAGAGCCACCTTAAATAACCATAAATAGATGACAACAGATTTGTGGAATGCCAATGATCTTATGATTTTTATAACGACTATTGCTGCATACAGTTTCACCAAATAAGTTCTGGTGTTCATCATCTGTCAGCAGGAGTGTTACTACTAGGCAGGTTCAGCACCGGGACTTGAACCTTTGTTCAGGCCCCTCATAGCTGTTCTGCGGGAAGTGTGGAAGAATGAGTGTGTAATGTCAAAGCTTTGGAGTAGCGGAGGATTAAACTCAATTAGTGCTGATTAGTACACTAGAGCAACAAGTAGTGCAGGAACCTGCAGCAGTCTTGTAATTAGCAGTAAAACAATACAGAAACAGCATCAGAGATTATGAGTGATGCAGTGAATGAAGGACAGAGAATGCAATATCACAGCTTAGAATTATACTTGATAGCCATCAGAACACAGTATGTCATGTCAAATATTAAAAACAAGGAAAGTCCGAGTCTTTCACTGTCTGTTTTTGAAAGCAAGAGAAAGAGAGAGGAGAGAGACAGGAATAATATTAAAAACCATTACACTATCACCTTGTTATTTTCACAGTTTCAGATATTTTCAGCTGTTAAGGTAAAATCTAAGAAAAATGAAAGCAAAAATGGAATTTATAAAAATCCAGCCATCCATCCATCCATCCATCCATCATCCAACCCACTATATCCTAACACAAGGTCACGGGGGTCGGCTGGAGCCAATCCCAGCCAATACAGGGTGCAAGGCAGGAACAATCCCGGGGGGGGTGTCAGCCCACCGCAAGGCACACCCACACACCAAGCACACACTAGGGACAATTTAGGATCGCCAATGCACCTAACCTGCATGTCTTTGGAGTGTGGGAGGAAACTGGAGTACCCGGAGGAAACTCACACAGACATGGGGAGAACATGCAAACTCCATGCAGGGAGGACCTGGGAAGCGAACCCAGGTCTCTTTACTGTGAGGCAGCAGCGCTACTGTTGCGCCACCGTGCCGCCCTATTTATAAAAATAAAACTAAAAGCTAAAATCAAAATAAAACACATTAGCAGATTTTTGCTGGTTTGTAGATTAGTTCAGCACAGATTCTCGTATGGCCAGCTCAGTAATTGTACGAGGTGCAGTTTGTGTCACTTCATTGCCTATCAGCCTTTCCAAACGTTGGGATTTATCAATAATATTGTGTTCATGCATGTAAAGTGTAGAGAACAATTTTATTTTCAAAAAGGATTTCTCACTACTGTGTGAAATAACCAGAAAGTTGCTGTCAGCCAAATGCGACCACCCGACAAGTAAGATGTAACTTTTTCCACTCATGATCCATATTCAGGATTGTCCATAATATGTTTCACACAAAGTTTTCAGTGATCAGTACATTGTAATGTCAGTCTTTTGAATTATTATACTGTAAAAAAAATCCAGCAGTTCATCATAACTGACATCAGGCCACATACTGTAAGCTCAGTCACTTTTACAGCTAATATGTCATATTATCATCTTATTAACAAACTGAAATTCTGTAAAGATCATTAGATTAGATTAACCTTATTAATACCATGGAGAAATTCAGATGCATAAAGGAGCAGAGGCATAAAAAACAAGGATACAGACTCATAGGACAAATAATTCAGCAAATCAATCAATCAATCAATATTCATTCATTCATTTTCCACTGTTTATCCGAAGCCGGGTCATGGGGGCAACAGTCTTAGCATTAAGTCCCAAACATCCTTTTCCCCAACCACACCTTTCAACTCATATTGGTGTTCCCAGGCTCTGGGTCTTCCTCGGGGTCTCCTCCCAGCTGGTCATTCCCATAAAACTTCCACGGAGAAGTGTCCAGGAGGCATCCTTATCAGATGCCTTGAACCTCCTCAATTGGCTTTTCTCAATGCAGAGGCTCAGGCAATCAATTAAATAAATTATTTGAAAAAATATTTTATAAATATTTCATGATGAACTTAAAGAGTATATTGGAAGGAAGCATTGAATTGCCTGATAGCTGTAAGCAGAAAAGACAACAGAGGTGCTTCTTAGCACACAGTTTCCAGTGTGTCTTGGGTTCGCTGTGAGATGTAACAGGCTTTCCTGATAAAATTGTTCAGGCATTATGCTCCTTTTGAGCTCAGATTGCTTCCCCAGGAGACTGCAGTAGAACTATAATTCACAATGCTGCTACTGGCCATTGCTGAGGAAGTGTTACTATTATAATACAACAAAACACTGTTTTCTTCACACACCTTCCTGTCCTACAGCCCATTTTCAACTCCCTCAACAGCTACTACCTGAAACTTGGAGATCACAGGGTGCGTGTGACTAGAAATTAAAGTTCCATTAAAGAATCATTACTTTTAAGGTGTAGATTAGTGGTCTTCTTATAACTCATATGGACTTGGGGGACATCATGTTAACATTATTTCCTTAGTGAAATCTGTAGCAAGACCAGTCATTACAACCATGCTACATATACAGTACCATATATACTCACTTTTAAGCTCTCCCGGGGCTTGATTTTACCGTATAATTTCTGGTATTTTATAATGTCGGTCATATAAGTCAAATGCGGAAAACTCACGCTATTGGTCCAAGAGTTCATGATATTCTAACACCCACCTAAGAGAGTAACCACGGAGCACACTGCCTTTTTTTTCTATGTATTGCGCCTACATGACCACATGTTAATACCCAAACTAGTCCGAAGTGATGTTGCACTGTTTTGTGTTTTTTGTATCTCACACCCTCATACACCTTTACTGTAAGAGCGTCCCTTATCTACGATGAAGCGTTCGATCAGAAGAAAATATGAAGCTGGTTTTAAATTAAAAGTTGTTGAAGTGGCAAAAGAAATTGGTAACTGCACTGTTGCAACAAAATTTGATGTGTCTGAGAAACTGATGTGAGATTGGAAGAAACAAGAAGATGTAAAAAAAAAATGTAAGTGTCGTATTTTTGAATAGGCGTATAAGTTGGGGTCTGATTATAGACAGATAGATAGATACTTTATTAATCCCAAGGGGAAACTCACATACTCCAGCAGCACCTTACTGATACAAAAAACAATATTAAATTAAAGATTGATAATAATGCAGGTAAAAACAGACAATAACTTTGTATAATGTTAATGTTTACACCCCCGGGTGGAATTGAAGAATCGCATAGTTTGGGGGAGGAACGATCTTCTCAGTCTGTCAGTGGAGCAGGACAGTGACAGCAGTCTGTCGCTGAAGCTGCTCTTCTGTCTGGAGATGACACTGTTTAGTGGATGCAGTGGATTTTCCATAATTGATAGGAGCCTGCTGAGCGCCCGTCGCTCTTGCACAGATGTCCAACTGTCCAGCTCCATGCCAACAATAGAGCCTGCCTTCCTCACCAGTTTGTTCAGGCGTGAGGCGTCTTTCTTCTTAATGCTGCCTCCCCAGCACACCACTGCGTAGAAGAGGGCGCTCACCACAACCGTCTGATAGAACATCTGCAGCATCTTATTGCAGATGTCGAAGGATGCCAGCCTTCTAAGGAAGTATAACCGGCTCTGTCCTTTCTTACACAGAGCATCAGTATTGGTATCAGCCTCTGATCTAATATTCGATTTAACGAGTTTCAAGACCCAACTTATACCCAAGTATATACGGTAGTTTTAAAATTCACACTCTTTTAAGCAAATCTTTCAGCTTGTGATTTAATTAATCCTATAGGGTGGTCCATATCTAACTATGCAACTTTTAATGCAATGCAGGAAAAGAATTGTTTGAAATATCTTGCAATAAACGAATACAGGGCAGGTGCTGCCATCTATCGGCAACAAAAACAATTTTTTGTGAATTCTTTATGTAATGAACTTAAATAAGTTATCGCGTAATGAAAATTGCATAATTGCATAATTAGATCTGGACCACCCTGTATTAATCTAACCCTAATGCTAGACCACTCAAGAATCATGTAAGGTAACAAATAAAATTTATTTAACAAAAAAAAAAAACTTAAAAAAAAGACAAAAGCAAGGAAAAACAGCACTGGAGAATTAAAAATCTATATATATAATTCACTAAGCAGCCGACCATGGCACGCAAGACAACCATGGGATACGCATGACATAGCCACGCCCGCCAACTCACAGAGCCCTGCCCACCAGCTCTAAGACCATGGGATACGACGACAACTCACAGAGCCACGCCCACCAACTCTAAGACCATGGGACGAGAACGTCTGCCCACCCACCCACCTGACTGTTACCAGCATTCACCGCAATGTACTGGAGTGTAAAACTATAGCAGCTGCTAAGCTTTCAGCCACATGAGATTGAGCAATAACAGGTCTGTGATGCCCTTAGATGTCCGGGGCTGCACGTGCGCTACACTGAATGGATCAACGTGTGTCTACCCGGCACTGAGAGGCGTGGGTAAGCCGTTGAACCCCATTCATGATGGGGACCGGGGCTTGCAATTGTTCCCCACTAACGAGGAATTCCCAGTAAGTGCAGGTCATACACTTGCACTGATTAAGTCCCTACCCTTTGTACATACCGCCCATCGCTACTACCGATTGGATGGTTTAGTGAGGTCCTCGGATCGGCCCTGCCGCGGTTGCTCACGGCCTCTGGCAGAGCGCCAAGAAGACGATCGAACTTGACTATCTTGAGGAAGTAAAAGTCCTAACAAGGTTTCCATAGGTGAACCTGCGAAAGGATCATTACCGGTTGTGCCGACCCATCATTGGACGGTTAGGACCCGCAACCTCTAAGGGCCCACATCCCCGCCGTCTCTCCTGAGAGGCGGAGGGGGCGGAAAGGGCATCCTCCCTGGGCGTCCTTCCCCTCTCCCCCCATTCCGCTCTCCGTGCCCAACCGCCATCCAGCCCGTCCCTCGCTCTGGGAGGTGGGGGCGCAGCGGCAGTCCTCCAGTTTTCAGTCACGGACAATTGTATGTTGCTCTCTCCAGAGTTCCATCTTTTCATTCACTTACAGTCGTATCCTCAAACCCACCCCATTTGGACAACTGTGTCTTTCAGGAAGTGTTCACCCATCAATACATAATTATGCGACGTATGCTACGCCGCAGGTTGGCTAGTTATAAATATTTTTCTAAGTTAATAGGTTAATAAACTAAGGAAACAAATCTCCACTAGAGTAACTTACAAAATAGGAATAAAAACTGTGAAATTAAAAGCAGAGCAAATCTTCAAATTATCCACTGAAAGGTAAATTGGGCTTATAGCATCCATCCATTTTCCAACCTGCTGAATCTGAACACAGGGTCACAGGGGTCTGCTGGAGCCAATCCCAGCCAACACAGGAACCAATCCTGGGCAGGGTGCCAACCCACCGCAGGACACACACAAACACACCAAGCACACACTAGGGCCAACTTAGAATTGCCAATCCACCTAACCTGCATGTCTTTGGACTGTGGGAAGAAACACACGCAGACACGGGGAGAACATGCAAACTCCACACAGGGAGGACCTGGGAAGTGAACCCGGGTCCCCAGATCTCCCAACTGTGAGGCAGCAGCGCTACCCACTGCGCCACCGTGCCGCCCGGGCTTATAGCACTGAATGTGAATTAACAAAACATAAATTCCTGTGAGCAAAATTAGTTACTGGCCAGCAGAAAAAGAAGAACAAATAAAACAATCTGAAAGCAATCATTAAAGGAACTTGCTAGACTTTCTCAGTATCGGGAGGCCATAGGATAACAATGCTTGAATGCCAGCTGTAGGCATTGATGTTATTTTAATTGAAGCATCCTGGTCTACTAAAGTAATGGCTTCACATTTTATTAATATCAGGCCAACCTGAAACATGCTCAAGTATGGAGGCCTTCATATATCAGCTATGGTGAGTGAATTATCAAAGTAGGCCGTGCTTTTTCTTTTGGCTGCCCCTGTTAAGGGGTTGCCACAGCGGATCATCTTCTTCCATATCTTTCTGTCCTCTTCATCTTCCTCTGTCACATCCATCACCTGCATGTCCTCTCTCACCACATCCATCAACCTCCTCTTGGCCTTCCCCTTTTCCTCTTCCCTGGCACCTCTATCCTTAGCATCCTTCTCCCAATATATCCAGCATCTCTCCTCTGCACATGTCCAACCCAACACAATCTCGCCTCTCTGACTTTGTCTCCCAACCGTCCATTGTTTTTCAACAAATGCAAGTGGAGGCTAAGACATGCAAAAGGACTTGGGGGAATGGGAGACATCAACATAGAACAGGCCAAATCAAAACAAAGGAAATCTCAATCTGAAATACCTCTGGTTGCTCTTCTTAACTGCCACTTCCACCTCTTGCATAAGAATTCGTTTTGTAATACTTTAGCCTCATGAGCTCTTCAGTTCACATTGTTCTCCAACTGCTTGAGGCCGGTACTTTTCCAATGTGCAGCTGCTGCCCTCAAAAAATGGCAAAAGACTATCATACTGTATAACTGTGCCTTAGACTGCTTTGATACCCCATATTTTTATGTGACATCCATGTGCTTTTCAAGTATATGATAAACAAAGCATTTTTGCAGTTATGATAATTTATCAAAAGTTAGTGTAGCTGTGTTTTGCTGCATAGACCAGGTAAGGTCTGTTTGCTGTGCTCCCTTGATATATCATAGTTAATTAAATTAATTATTTTGATACAATGCAGGTGTCTAAAGAACCTTTGTTTGCAAGAGCTGGGAATTTCCGTAACACTTTCTAAGTCTCTGCTTCTCAATGACATAATTATTTTTTCTAATTTGTGTCACAGAGAAACCTGGAATACTGGACAAGTACCATCCTACTCTCTTCACTTTAATATCATGTGTTCAAGCAGATAGTTGCAGGTTTTGATCTTAACTCTTTTAACTTTTTCAAACATGTTTTTACCAAGTATCCTGCCCTTCTGTTTCTTTCTATGAAATGCTGTACTTCGCTAAACTAATAAAAATTGCTATAAGTCTTCCTCAATCTCTAACTTCACAGAAAATTCTTTCTTTTCATACGTAATATTTATATTCCAGGCAGTTTCAAAATTGACTATTCTTTACTTCTGCTCTCAGTCTGACACTGTCTGATCAGTCCTTCTGCTCTGCTAAACTTTTGTTTTTGCTATCTCCCTCATTTTTTGCACTCCATAAGAGGTTACACTTTTCACTACTTCAATCTAATGTAATTTTCTCTACTTTAAGCCTCACTCTGCTCATTCATTCTCAGTCCAATGAGACTGCTTTAAAACAATAGTTCATGAATGGTTTATTAACGGACTTCAGAATATGAAGACTGGTATCATTTTGTATCTCAGTTCATAGAAAAATCTGGGATGTGTTACATGAAAGCTTTATAAAACTTGTGAGATAAGCCCGGACACCACCAGACTGAGACCACATCTTTATAAAAGCACACGTTTATTTTCAATACACACAGTCCCACACAGGACACAGTGCTCCCAACACTAAACACCCCTAACACAGGCCTCTCTTCAAATGTCCGTGGGCCGCCTTTCCACTCTCCACGGGAGCTTCGTCCTGCTCCCACTCCCGACTCTAGCTCCCTGATTGTAGGGAGGCGGCCCCTTTTATTCTCACCCGGATGTGCTCCAGGTGCCTGATGACATTCCGGCAGCACTTCCTGGTGTGGTGGAAGTGCTGCCCTTGCACCCGGAAGCACTCCGGGTGTCCCTGGAAGGCTCTTCTTCCGTCTTCCCAGGTGTGGCAGAAGTGAATGCCTCTGAGGCTCGGGGCGCCCCCTGGTGGTGGCCACGGGCCCCAATGGGCTTGAGCCTCCTTGCTCCTTTCCCGTGGTCCTCTCCCAATCCAGGGCGGTTGCCCCCTCGCCGCCAGGCATCCCAGCTGGGTCTGTTCCCCAGCCTCCTGTGACACACTAAATATTTTATTATCTTGTACTTTTGTTTGTTAATTATATGAGTGCAATCTGATGGTTTAACTTACTTTGATATGTAATGGTCATTTTAATACTTGCTGTTACATTCTGTTATGCATACTCACAAGGTTTTCCTGGTATCTGTCAGAATTGCATTTCTGTTTTTTATAGTGCTGCTTTTATTGTAATTACGTATTTACATAACTGATTTTTTTCTTGCATAATTTTCTGTTCTGTTAATATCTTGTGCTGGTGCATACAGCACTAAGTAAAATAAATATTTATAGGTTGTTCTGTAATTGAACTAAAATCAACATACTACAGTACAATAGGTCTCTACACTGCAAACATGAGTGAGCAAATTAAAATCTTGTAATGCAGTTCTCCTCATTGTTCCAAAGTTTTCCTAAGCAAACTCTGAAAAAATCATTTTGTTTTATCAATCCTTCTCTGACAAACATTTTCTAGGTCTTTTCATAAGAATGTATTAATTGTAACATTTTCACGAATATTGAAGAAAAATCTTTAACCTTTTGCATTCTGTACTCAGTCTTCCTGCAATGATATTCTCAATGGCACTCTGTTGTGGTTCACAGTGCAATAATTGCTATTTCTTTATTCTTCATCTTCTTGTCATATTTTTCCACAGTGCAGTATATCCACAGTGATTCTTGTTTCTACTTGCATTCAGTTTTAATTGTGCACTGTTACTGTGTTTGTGCATTTAGCACTGTTCTAATCTTATTGCATTATATAATGAGCTTTAATTCTACATCCTGTTAATTGTGTCATATATAATATTTATTGATCATTTAATTATTGACCTAAAAATAGTCCTCATTTAAAATGATTTATAACATTTTTACATATAGGAAACTATGATTTCTGAGAAGAACAGAGATACAGAAGTTGACCTCCTAGTCTGACTTCTGAAAAGGGCACTTTATTGAGAGGTGCAATTGACCCAAACTTCATTTAGTAAAACATAAGGTGTTACCTAATCTCACTTTAAGCAAAATAATGTTTTCAATAGCAAAGGTAAATTTTCCACATGTGGTAAGATGGTCTTTAACTGCACCCACTGCTTGCTGGAATAGAATCCAGCTTCTGTGCCAGACTCCTTAGGATAAAGTGGGTTTAGAAAATGGATGGATGAAAATTTTTAACCAAAGACAAGCAAACAGCTGCTGTAATGGGACTTTTGGAATATGTCAACTCCGTTATAAGAACCATGACTGCTGCCATAGAGTATACAAGCTGCCAATATGCCTATATCCATTAAATACAGTACTGTTACATAAACAAAGGAAAACATAAAGAGTTGTAGTCTGAAAACATATATAATGAGTGCCAGTGTATAAAAGTCTGAACAGACAGACAAATACAATAAATGCCTCTGTTGGTACAAGTGCCCTTTGTAGTAGGACTTGAAATGTGCTTGTTAAAATTTTAAGCTGAAATGAAGTGAATTGAATATACACTAGGCAGTACACAGCTAAAAATCCTCCAGGATTTCTCATCAATACATTTTTTTTTATCAGAATCAGAGTCATTTTTATTTGCCAGTACCGTATATACTAGCATTTAAGTTCTCCCGCAGATAAGTCAGGGCTTGATTTTACCATATAATTTCTGGTATTTTATTATGTCAGTCATATAAGTCGAATGCAGAAAACTCTTGCTATTGGTCCAAGAGATTATGATATGCTAACACCCATCTGAGTATGGAAGCGTATTAGGGCCACGGAGAAGAAAAAAAAAATACGGACACAGTGAAGAAAAAAAGTGTATGTCGAGAATAAAGTCGACATGCATACTTTATCCTCTGAATTTCCACTTTAATCTCAACGTTTATGTCGAGATTAAAGTCGACATGTTCACTTTATTCTCGACATTTCCACTTTAATCTCTAAGTTTATGTCGAGATTAAAGTTGACATGTTGACTTTATTCTTGTAATTTATTTTGTCATTAAAGTAGATCGCCGTAAACATCCATCCATTCCATCCATTTCCCAACCCGCTGAATCCGAACACAGGGTCACGGGGGTCTGCTGGAGCCAATCCCAGCCAACACAGGGCACAAGGCAGGAACCAATCCCGGGCAGGGTGCCAACCCACCGCAGGACACACACAAACACACCCACACACCAAGCACACACTAGGGCCAATTTAGAATCACCAATCCACCTAACCAGCATGTCTTTGGACTGTGGGAGGAAACCGGAGCGCCCGGAGGAAACCCACGCAGACACGGGGAGAACATGCAAACTCCACGCAGGGAGGACCCGGGAAGCGAACCCGGGTCCCCAGGTCACCCAACTGCGAGGCAGCAGCGCTACCCACTGCGCCACCGTGCCGCCCATCGCCGTAAACATCATTTTAAAATCAATGTTTAATTTACTAGATTTTGTCAATCCCCATCATAATTAATGTAGCACATTAAATGCTTCATGTTAAGTGTTCCCTGACCCATGTTACTCGGTACATGCTTCTTAAACTGACCTCCTCTCTTCGACTTTATTCTTGACATATACTTTTTTCCTTCACTGTGTCCGTAGTCTTATTCTTGACGACTGATCGCCTGTTAAACCCAGGTAACTCAAAGGAATGCCTCCTAAGTACTTCCAGTAAAACCTGTGAGGCTATTGCTGTATTTTTCAATCAAAAAATTAATGATATTAGAAATAACATATCTCCCCAACACTAAGGATCCTCCTAAACCCCAGTACTCCATAATAAACAAATTAAACTCTTTCACTAAGATAGATTTACCTGATTTACATAAAATAATTTCTCAAATGAAACCCTCCACCTGCGTCCTTGACCCAATACCAACAAATTTTTTCAAAGAAGTATCGGGCGTGCTAAATGATAATGTTCTTGACATAGTAAATTCGTCATTAGATACGGGGGTCTTCCCAGACTGTCTTAAGAGTGCTGTAGCTTAAACCACTACTTAAGAAAAATAATCTCAACCCCTCTGCTCTTGAAAATTTTACCCCCTCTCTAACCTGCCTTTCTTAAGTAAAATTCTAGAGAAGGCAGTCATTATGCAGTTAAATGAGCACCTCAATAAACATGCTATTCTTGATAAATTTTAATCAGGTTTTACAACAAATCACAGCACAGAAAGTGCACTCGTTAAAGTAGTAAATGATTTGCGGGTAAATGCAGACAGAGGCCATTTATCTGTTCTCATCCTCTTAGATCTGAGTGCCGCATTTGACACCTTCGATCATAATATTCTTAGAAATCGCCTTAGTCAAATGGTGGGCCTCTCTGGCAGCATCTTAAATTGGTTTGAATCCTACCTGGCAGGGAGAAAATTCTTTGTTAGTTGTGGTAATTACAACTCAAAAACACATGATATCCTATATGGTGTTCCACAAGGCTTTATCCTGGGTCTGCTGCTCTTCTCAATCTACATGCTTCCATTAGGTCACTTACATTATCTCAGGGCACAATGTGAGCTACCACAGCTATGCTGATGACACACAGCTGTATTTATCAATTGCACCTGATGACCCCGATTCTCTTGATTCACTAACGCAATGTCTAACTTGTATCTCAGAATGGATGAATAGTAACTTTCTCAAGTTAAATAAAGAGAAAACTGAAATCTTAGTGATTGGCAATAATGGATACAATGAGGCTATTAGAAATAAACTGGATGCATTAGGATTAAAAGTGACAGCGGAGGTAAAAAGATTACGGGTAACTGTTGACTGTAATCTAAATTTTAAATTGCATATTAATCAGATCACTAGGACAGCATTTTTTCACTTAAGAAACATAGCAAAAGTTAGACCTCTTATATCATTGAAAGATGCTGAAAAATTAGTTCACGCGTTTGTTTTCAGTCGACTAGATTACTGTAACGCACTCCTCTCAGGACTACCCAAAAAAGACATAAATCGTTTGCAACTAGTGCAGAATGCAGCTGCTAGAATCCTTACCAGGAAAAGAAAATCCGAGCACATCTCTCCAGTTTTGATGTCACTACACTTGTTACCTGTGTCATTCAGGATTGACTTTAAAATTCTGCTTATGGTTTATAAAGCCTTAAATAATCTCACCCCATCTTATATATCAGAATGTCTGACGTCTTATATTCCAAATCGTAACCTCAGATCCTCAACTAAGTGTCTCCTTAGAATTCCAAGAGCAAAATTTAAAAGAAGTGGTGAGGCGGCCTTCTGCTATTATGCACCTAAAATCTGGAGTAGCCTGCCAATAGGAATTCGCCAGGCTAATACAGTGGAGCACTTTAAAAAACTGCTGAAAACACATTACTTTAGCATGGCCTTCTCATAACTTCACTGTAATTTAAATCCTGACACTCTGTATATCCAATTCATTATAATAACTAAATACTGTACTAACTAACTAATAACTAAAATCTGTACTAACCCCTACTCTCTCTTCTGTTTCCTTTTCCGGTGTCCTTTTGCAAGCCACCACCATCTACTCAAAGCACTGTGATGTTCCAACAATGATGGATGGATTAAAAGCCAGAAGTCTGTATGACCATCAGCATCAAGTGTTTCTGTGAGAACCCTAACTACAAAGAGGACTATTTCATTTATGTTAGGTAGAATGCCCAGAGGGGACTGGGCGGTCTCGTGGCCTGGAACCCCTACAGATTTTATTTTTTTCTCCAGCCGTCTGGAGTTTTTTTTTGTTTTTTCTGTCCACCCTGGCCATCAGACCTTAATCCTTTTCTATGTTAACTAATGTTGTCTTATTTTAATTTCTTATTTTGTCTTTTATTTTTATTTTCTTCATTATGTAAAGCACTTTGAGCTACTTTTTGTATGAAAATGTGCTATATAAATAAATGTTGTTGTTGTTGTATTTTTTTTCTTCGTGGCCCTAATACGCTTCCGTACCTGAAAGAGTAACCACGGAGCACACTGACTTTTTTTTCCTATGTATTGTGCCTACGTGACCACACAGTAATACCTGAACTATTCCGAAGTGACGTTTGCACTGTTTTGTGTTTTTTTGCATCTCACACCCTCATACACCTTTATCATAAGAGCATCCCTTATTTACGATGGAGCGTTCGATCAGAACAGAATATGAAGCTGGTCTTAAATTAAAAGTGGTTGAAGTGGCGAAAGAAATTGGTAACTGCGCTGCTGCCACAAAATTCGATGTGTCTGAGAAACTGGTGTGAGATTGGTGGAAGCAAGAAGATGTAAAAAAAAAATGTATTTTTGAGCAGGAGTATAAGTCGGGGTCTGATTTTATGATCGATTTTTTGGGTTTCAAGACCCAACTTATACACAAATATATACGGTAATTAATGTACAGGAATTTGCTTATAACAGAACAGAACATGACATATAAATAACATAAATAGCATAAGTTAAAAAGAAAATCTTCAAACAAAGTTGCAAAAGAGTACAATTATAAAGGAGTTGTGCAAATGATGATGTGCAAGTGAACATGTGAGTGTATAGTGTGTATGCATGTGCACACACAAACATGTACATACACTGTACACGCACATACCTTCATACAGTATATGACAGAGCACATGAATATACAAAGAACACTGGCTAAGTTACTGAGGTGTGCTATGGAAATGTGTGTTAGTGTTACTTTTAATTGACCTAAAGTATTTACCAGAGGCGAGTTTTTGGAATAAGTGAGCTGGGTGACATGAGTCTGTGGTGATCATGACATGGTTAGTGGTACTAGATGTGTACAGGTCTGCCACAGATGGAAGAACACAGCCAATTATCTTCTCAGCAGACCTCACAGCATGCTGTAATTTAGATTTGTGTGCCGTTGCTAAACCACACCAGACAACAATGGAGAATGTGATTACACTTTGATTTATGGCTTTGTAAAATTGAACTAGGATTGGCTGGGAAATATTTAATTTCTTTAGTTGCCGTAAGAAGTACAATCACTGCTGTACCTTTTTAGTGATGGAAGTGGTGTTAATGTCCCAGCTGAGAATGTGTGTGATAGTTCTGCACCAAAATTTGAAGGATTCCACCATATTAACTTCAGAATCATTCATTTCTAGTGCAATAGGTTATAACTGCTGTTTGCGAAAGTCAGTGAACATTTCCACTGTCCTGGTTGACACAAGACAACACACCACTGTTCTGTAAGGTGTTTTGTTGCCATTAGTAATTAGATGGGCCATTTCAATTAAGAAATATAAAAGCATCTTTTTTGTTTTCCCTGCCCTATTCTACTTTTACATAACATTTTCTTTGGGCTACCATCATTTCTTAGGTGTGTTCATATATAATGCTAAATGCACCTACTGCAACAGCCATTATTGAAATTTGGTACACTTACTCTTTGGGGAAATGTGTTGGGGCAGTACAATTTTTGTTGACATACCTTAAATAGAGTATGTTGTGCAAAGTTTTGAAATTTCAAAATTTCCTATTGAAAAGAATTTCTGAGTTTGCAAACTCGACTTTCTTAAAACAAGGAAACATTCTGTGCAACTTTAAATATAGATTAGTTTACTAATTCATATTTACCTTGAGAGAGGTTACTTCAGCTTGTATATTTTGTAAACTTTCCTTTTTCACTAATCTGACAGCTGCTCAGATTCCTGATAGACATTTGTGAAAACTCTGGTGGAGGCATGCACATGTGTGCAAACGTATTGTACACCAGCTCATGTCTCCTGCTGCATTAGGTAAGTTACATGTAAAGGTTCTAAAAAGACTCTTACCTGGAAGTAAATGAAGAAGGAAAGGAATTTTAAAAATAGTCTCTTATTTTGAACAGGAAGGGTATTATGTAATAGTCTCTTTATAAGCATAGAGAGAACAAATATGTACTCAATTTTTACATTACACTAAAAACAATCTCAGAGCTACATTATCTGAACATTATTATTGTACAGCATGGACATTTTCAACCTGCAGCTAAAAGATGTTCAAACTAACTAATTACAAGGGAAAAGTGCAGAAAGTGATAGAAATATAGTTCTTAGTTATTTGGATCATTTTAATAACATTATGGGTTCTTTCTAATATTAATAGCTAAACAGTAAACAGTTGTATTTCTCCTTTTGTGGAGTAATACTGTTTTGTCACATAGAGTCCTAGGTGATCCTGTTTTCCCCTTTATACTCTTTGTTATGCTGACTTTACCAAAATGCTTCAGATCCCGAACACTTACCACTTTGTTGTCAGATTTGGTACTTCAGCATGTCCTTCCCCTGCCTTTCTTTATCTATAATTGCAGGCAATTAGACAGAGTGAAAGAACAGCCAGGAGAATGAGCTACACATTTAATTATACATTTCAGATAGTATGCTCAAATTATTAATAAAGTAAAATGAGAGTGATAAAAGTATCATTGCAGCCTAATTAGCAGTGCATCCTGCGTCCATAGGCAGCTCTCATATTTTCTTTAGTCATGGTTCATTCTTGCAACCACATGGCCTTTGAATTGAGTATTGCAACAGGCCGCAAGCCTGTCTCAATATGGCTGCTGAGAGAAATGTCAAGATGGAGGCCGTCTTCTCTTCATGACAAGATGATAAGAGAGCTAGAGAGGCAGAGTGACCAACCTATACTAATCAGGCCACAAGATCTGGTCCAATCCATTTAGGAAATTGTAAAGAATAAATCATCACATTTTAAATTTTTAAATTTATATATTTGTTAACGATAAAGATGGCCAACCGCATTAGAAACATTGTGTTTAAGCTTTTCTTTTTGGGTATACTGTTTTAAACACAACAGCTTATCAAGCAACATATTTTTTTTCTTTCAAATGATCTGTCAAAACAGGAATCCTTTTACTACAGCTGCTGTGTTATTGGCTTGGACAATGCATGTGTACAAGCATTCAACCTGTGTGTACCAAAAAATGAAAGACTCGATATCCTCAATATTCTTGGCAGGCCAGTTACATTTTTTGTGATTGTACTTCAGTTTCAAATATATAGTTAGCTAACTAGGATTGTATCTGTATATAATTGAAGCTGGTACAGAATAATTTAATGGTTTTTTTTAAATAAATTGACTATTCGGTTAGGGCAGCACAGTGGCGCAGTGGGTAACGCTGCTGCCTCGCAGTAAGGAGACCTGGGTTCGATTCCTGGGTCCTCCCTGCGTGGAGTTTGCATGTTCTCCCCGTGTCTGCGTGGGTTTCCTCTGGGTGCTCCGGTTTCCTCCCACAGTCCAAAGACATGCAGGTTAGATCCATTGGCGATTCTAAATTGGCTCTAGTGTGTGCTTGGTGTGTGGGTGTTTGTGTGCCCTGTGGTGGGCTGGCGCTCTGCCCGGGGTTTGTTTCCTGCCTTGCGCCCTGTGTTGGCTGGGATTGGCTCCAGTAGACCCCCGTGACCCTGTAGTTAGGATAATGCGGGTTGGATAATGAATGGATTATTCAGTCAGATAAACACAAAGGGATCATATGTATAATCCTTTTTTACTGTACATGCTTTGATAGGATTTTTGGGTGTTCATTCAATTTACAATATTATACTATACTCCTAAGGATAGGGTTAGGGTTAGGATAGGAGGTAAAAAGGAGCTCCTAATTTAATGTAATTTAATGAATGTATTGGACATATGAACACACCAAAATGTATCATCAATCTATTTCTCTTTAAATATGGGAGAGGTCTGTATATAATCAAAATTTCAGATGCTTTGCCTGTTTCATAATCTTGTACTTTTTTGTAAGGTTTTATTGTAAATATCCCTTTCAGAGCATGTATTCATATGGATTATGTAATGTTTTAATGAAATGTGAAAATTATATATCTTTAGTGCCCAGTTTATCTGGCCCAGACAAAGATGTAGAGTCCTGAACTGCAACGGCCTGATGGACAACAGTGTGAATATTCATTGAAAGAATTTTAAACCCTGGGCACTAAGGGTATATTGAAACTGTGGACTTGTGTTACTTACATGATGTAATTAAGGATTGTTTGCCTGGCCTCCCTATATTTTGAAAAATGTCCATCATGCTGGAAGCATTTGTGTTCAAGTAATAATGTTGGAAGTCTTTATATTCAAGTGTTTGGGTATTTGTGAGCCTGTAGTACGTAATGTGAACAACAATTTTTGATAAATGACTTGGCTGTTCTTTAATTTGTATCTTTATACAACTGCAGCTGGGATAGTATAATTTGATGGGTTTTTTTTAATTAATGGATAAAATATGGCACCTAGGAATCCAGAGTGACATAGTAGTGAAAGTTAAGACCCTGTCCCTCAACCCACCAAACCAGCAAATTAATACAGAACAAATACCCAGGACTAACAAATTTGTGCAACAAAGTAGTAACATTTAGTCATGTGAAAATTGTTAAAGGATATACAATTCTGAACATACTTCTGAAAATATAATTCCTTCAGTTCAATCCAGAAATAAATTTTAAAAATATGGTATCACTTAACCTGAAAAATATTGGAACAAACCTTCAACAGCACTTTGAATTTGCATTTTTATTATAGACGTAATTAAATCACTGTGGGGTGCAACAGAATATAAATTTACAGTCAATTGCTGCTGGAAGCTGACAGTCACAATCTGTTGTGCGTAGAGTTTCAGATGGAGGATGCTGTACAGTTAGTTTGGAAGGATAAAGTAGATTAAGCTTCAGCTCCAAGTCACTGTCTTTCTTGATGATGGAGACGATGGTGGAAAGTTGAGGAAAAATTAAATCAGTAACCCTTCCAGAATGATGTCACACCTCTTTCAGCAAAAGATGGTGGATGACAAACCTCAAGAATTCAGTTCTGAAGGGGTTTGGACCAGATGGCCTCTGTAGGCCCAATAAGCCCAAATAATTTTGAATGTAGATTACAGAAAATTTGGGAAGTGCTTGAGTCAGAGCTGGTTCATGTGTTATGCCTGATTGTGCTTGGTTAGACTTCTATTCCCCTCTACCCTGAATTATATTAAGTGGTTTGAGTTTGATCTTCTTTCTAGGCCTACTTCTATCAGAAACATTAATGGTGTGCATTGGCTTTCTTCCCCAACAGTATTTTCTATTAGACAGACTTTATCCCATAGATATCACTGTTCTATTGATCACTCCATTGGGTGAAGAAGTGCTGAACTGACTTTTTGCAGAAAATGTTTCTTTTAATGTCAAGTTTAGATGTTCATATTAGCATGCAAAATGTATTTTGCCAATATACTCTTGATGTTTTTAATTCAATATCTTGTCATATAGCCTAATAAACCAAAGAGACTTATTCTACATAATTTAAATTTCCTTTAAAAAACAGTAAAATATAGTCCTTTAAAAAAAAAATTCACATAAGTAAATCATGATAAATTAATTTAAGTGGAGTCAGAGGACTACATTTTAGTATATGATTTTACACTACAAGTTGAGGTATACCTTTGAATTGCTGTTTGGAGTTATTTTAGGGTGAAAACTGGGGCAGCTCTATAAACTATGGGACACACTGTTCAAAACTGGGACATACTGAGCCAAAAAAAAGAAAAAATCAATAAAGCAATTTTTAAAAACATGCTGAAAGTGACTTTCAGCTTTCACTTGAAGCCAACATTAGGGACACATTGTAGAAATGATTAATGATGTTAAATATGCAGCATATGAGTTCACACATAACTGTACAATATTTAATTAAAAATGAAAAAAAAAAAACAAAAAGACCCTCCTTCTAATATATTATACAAAGAATAGGTATTTTTGGAATTAATTATTTTAGTATTATTATTAATAGTCATAATAATAATAATATTTTATTTATATAGTATTACTTTGGCTGACTTGTATGATCACTATCAAAGATCAGGATACAGAAGTGTTTGGATAAGTCAAAAGTCACTCATTAATTTAAAACACATTGTTATTGAGGTCACAATTTCTTTATCAACTATTTACAGGTACCTCTGGGAAATTTCCAGGTATTGCCAATCCAGCCTGGGAGATGCCATCTCCAAGGTGTCCCGTTGTCTACATCCCTGAGTCTTTAACCTGTTGGCCATACCTGGAACACCATCTGTAGGCACTCTTACTTCATGCCCTAGGCACCTCAGCTGGCTCCTCTCCATCCACAGTTACGCAGACAGCTTTGTCGAGAAGGCTTTTCAGCTGGTAATAGTCATATTCACATTCTTTCAGCCAGTGGCAAAGCCGACGAGTTATTAGCTTTCACTTTGTCAAATTTAAGCCACAATTCCACTCAGGTTTAATGACAGATAATGAAAGAGACACAAAGACCTCAGATCTCAGAAATACGGATGTCCTGATTACCTGAGCACTCAATTGACAATACTTCCAGAAAACAATACATCATCAACCCATGTGAAAAAAATGTAACTATAATAAAAAACTGTCATAGTTACACTTTATTATTTAACATCACATAGGACATCATCAGTCACAATGAAACGTCTTATGTTCAAACAGAAATATGACCAAACAAGTGTTTTGTAACATGTAGGTGCCTCCCTGCAACTATCCCCTAGGGTGCCATTTTGTTGCATTTTATTTTGGTTAAATTTTGTGCCATTATGTGCAGTTTTGCAATTCTGCTCTTACTTACCAAGACCTCCCAGTTAAAAAAGGTTATCTTTTCCAAGCACTGTGATATATTTCATTCCGATATTTTGTTCATTTGTGTTCATCTACTGAGCTGTGTAAATATAAGCTAAATGCCATTCCAGAATTCAAGTTTACTGTTCAAGTGTATTGTTCCATTGCTGCTGGTGTTGAGTTGTAATCTCTTAATCTGTGAGTTGGAGTGAGGAACTAAGTACTTCTCAGGCATGTTTCATGGCCGTAAAGTCATGCATTCTGGGGATCCTGTATACCAACAGCAATATGTCTGTATAATGCCTCACTCTGACTGTGACTGCCAAGTCAGAAGTTTTCTTTTCTTTCTTTTTCAGATTTTCTTCCTTTTTAGTCATTCTGGTGTGTGTTCAGACCATAGTGTGTTTGTGTATATATACAGTACATATAAGAGCTTCTGTGAAAACCCAAATTTCATTTTGGACACAAATAAAGGTCTATCTATCAATCAATAGATGTTAGGCTGTGCTGTAGTTAAAAGTACTGCCAGTTTGGCGTGATGATTTTTTTAAAAAGATGGAGATTTTTCTATATATAAAAGTAAATCACATGCTTCTGCTCCCTTTTTCTTGATCCCATGTTATGCATACTGTACCTTTATTGGAATGCATATTTACCAATAGTGTTCTGTTCTTGCCAGTTTTAATTCAACTTAATGTTTTGATGAGAACTGGCATGAACATATGAATGCTTTTGGAAAGTACTGGACAATAATAGAGTTTGTTTTACTTTTATGATAAAATCATGAGAAAAAAACATTGTTATTTTTTTTTGCTGCCTAATTGCCTGCTGTACTTTTTAACAGTAAGGTGGTTTTCACAAAAGTGGACTTGATTGATCCTTTGACAAATTTGTATTTTTCAAGAAACCTTCACACACACTTTTTGGAAGACTGCTTTAAAAACAAGAAGCTCAGAGGATTAGAAAATAGCCACGCAACTGGCTGAAGAGCAGTTAACACCATGCGACAAAGAAAAGGCACGAGGGTCTCATCTTTGTGCAGTTTTTTTTTTTTCATTTTTAAGAACACAAAGTAGTTAACATGAAGTCAAGAGGACAGCAGATCTACCGATGTGAAGCTATGGACATTCTATTGCATAATTCTTGACAGTAGTGCAGAGGTGAAAGAGAAAAACATTGAGCTAACTTTATATGTTCACATTTTCTGTTTCAGAAATAAGAACAAATAAACAGATACGTTTAATAGACAAATCTTTAATTATAAAAATCATTTTTTAATATAAAAGTCTTTCAGGCATTCAAACGATAGCTTAAACATTGCAGGCTGTATAAAACTTGTTTTACATTAAAATCAGTAGCATTCACCAGTATATATTTTTCAAAATAAAGTCCAGTTTTAAACATTCTCTAATGCAATAAGTTTTTTTTTTTTATTTAGTTTCACTTTAGCTACTTTTACAAAGTTGCTGCAGAAATTACTAATTTGATTCTATTCATGTGAGCACATCCATAATATTCAATGCTGGCATTATATCTGTTTTGTAATTTGATTTTTTCTTTTGTTTGTTTTTAAATAAGATCATTTTCTTATGTACTTTCCTTTTTTATTACTCACTCAAGGAAGACATTTCAAAGAGCATATGCAAATATCCTATCTAAGTTTAAATTCTACTTTAAGTCTGACATTTAGAAAAGGAGAAAGATAAATATATGAAAAATAAATATGAATACATTGGTTCATTGATAAAAAAAAATTAAAAACTTCACTTAATGATAATATTAATGATTTATGTGTATCTAATGTAATGATAAAGAGAGTTATGAAACTGGAATTGCTTTGGAAGAGATAGGTATAGCATTAGGCCTACAGGTAAAAGGGATTTTTATCATAAAAAGAATAAGGCTAAAACGTTTCATAAAAAAAAAACTAAAATAAAACTAAAACGATTACAATTACATAAAGAAAAATGTGCTCATAAAAACAATGGTGGAGCTATAAAAAACATTATTTATTCTGGTAATTTCTTGGATTTGGTTTGCTTTGAAAATATTCATAATAATATATATATATAAATCCTGGACAGAATGCAGTCTGCATTTGTATTTTTGGAAAATAAAAAGATGCTAGCATATGTCGCATATTAGTAATAATTTGATTGGATAATTAGTTGGATCTTACATAGACCTTAAATTTATAATTTGCTTAAATACATCAACTTAATTTGATTGCTGTTATGACTTGTGATGTTCCACTCAAAAACATTAATAATAATAATGATAATAAAAAGCAGGAATACTTTTAATAACAAGAATGACATCTTACTGCACACTGATTAAAAATAACATTTATAAAGGATTCATTTTTTTTTATCAAAATGCATGTCTGGAAGACCTCCTCTAGATTCAGTATTTGTCCAGTTCTTGAATGATTTATATTATTGTTAATAAAAGTCATCTTTTAGAATAGTTTTATCCTTTTCTCCACATAAAACACTAGTGTAGTATTGGTAAGTAAAATAAAACTCCAAATATTTTTTTCCAAAAAGATATTCATTATCTAGATTAAATTCAGTAAGGTTTCCTTTAATACTTTAATTATTTCTGAAAAGATAAAGAAATAGTTAAGTTCCAGGAAATATGCTAATTTTATTCCCTAAAAAACTACATTTTTAAACTAATATTTAGAAAATGACATACTTTGTGCAGATATAAAATTTCTGTGATGTAGCTTTCACACTGCATCTCACAAAAAAACAATTCCTTTTATTTTATTTTAGCCATGTGAGGATATTGTGAGTGTTGTTCAATAATTTTAAGAAAAAAAATGTATCTTCAGCAAATTAACTAAACAAAAAAATCCACACTATTACTTTTCAGTAGACTTTTGAACAAGTATCTGTGTTTAGTTTTTTGGCTGTCTAATATTATTTGATATCATGGCTCTAAAAGTGGACATTGAAAAGGCTCAAAATGTGCACACACATCTTCCCACTCAAATGTAAAGATTTATAAAAGAAAGCTTTATGGAGGAACAGGCGTATATTTACGGCAACTATGACCCATGCGTACACAACATTTTGGAAAAACTGGGAAATGATGACAACCTCGATCAAGCAGGGAAATGCAAGCAAACAACTAAATGATGACTCGTACACATTATTATAATATTATAATACTCGTATATTACAATAATGACTCGGGGATATAATACTATCACCAAGCCATTGTTATAATGTGTGTTACCACAACAAAAATGTTAAACCTCAAAAGTCTTGAATACGATGTACGGACTGTTTTCTAGTTCCCCTTTAAGATGGCCAATGCTGTGCATTGAAGAACATTTTTGGTTTTCCGTTAGGTTATATCAGCTACCTGATCTTACTTCTCAGGGAAGTGGACAACAGGTCAGGAATATCTCAGCCAAGTTTCAACCCCCATCATGCCTACTGTGCTAAAAGCCATTAGATTACTGAGGAGGTCCTATATCCAGTCTTCATATGGTGTGCGTGTACATACTTAAAACATAACATATTTTGCCAACATAATTGATACAATTTGCAGCAGTGTCCCATTTTCCTAATGTAATCAGAGCACTGTACTGCCCTTATATTGCAATAAGGGTATCTGGAGAGAATGAAGCTGTTTTTTTCAACCACAAACTGTTACATTCTGCTAACACACAAGTCATATGTGATACCAAGAGGAGACTGACTAACCCTAACCCTAAGTGGCCTGGATCAACCCATGATTCATTTATTTCGAGGCAAACTAGCTTTGGCAGACATGATGGCTAAACCCTCAGTTTTTCATAATTCTATACTATTCTTTGTAACAACAATTGTGTCATTACATGTGGCGGGTATTAGCGGCTACCTGCTCAGACACTGGCGCCTTAAGCCTTTCCTGGACCCCCAAAACGCAGAGAATAGACATAATTATGGCACACATGATCTTGCACACTCAGTTGCTCTTAATTGTAGGTGATGCGGTCTTGACGCAACAGGAGGAAGGCTGCTCTAACAACCAATGAACGTCTGCAGCATTGAGAGTGCATATGTATGAGGTGTGTTTACAAACATATGTTTATAAAGTGATTGTGATTTATAACACGTAAGTTGCGTGGAAATGTGCGAATGTCATGTTTTATAAATCTGATTTTTTTTTTGCATACGTATTTTACTTTCTTTTGAGATGTGCATATTTTCACACTCGAATCATCACAAAGTTTTATAAATGAGGCTCCAGGTCTGGAGGCTAAACCAGCTACTTTTGTGCTGTACCTTCCATTTCTTTAGCTAATAAGCCAATGCTGCCATTTCAAATCATTAAATTATATTATAAATATTAATATTTGATTGGTGGATGAAGGTTGAAAACTGGCTGAAACTTCATTTTTTTAAATGAATCTCAACAGATGAATCTGACACTGTATTGTTTTACTCATTTTAACTAACCAAAAAAAGAGACCTATAAAATGCTATGGCTTCTTATTTTATTGTGATGACATTTAATATGAATTAAAAAGTTCTTTACATAAATAAAATGAATCATTTAAGTAAAATTCTGAGCACATGGAATATGATGAAACAATTATCTGATCAAAAATGAATTAATGTTTTTCAGTCATTATTATGAAAGGAAGTTTATCAGTGAGTTCAGGGATTGATTAAGACATTGTAAGGCCCCTAGCTATAGGAAGTTGTAGAGACCGTATTCGACAAGTGCTGCCAGAGAATATGGCTGTGTAACAAATGAACTTGGCAAGAATAGCATAAAGTTACATAACAAACTTTTGGAGGGGTGGTGGAGTTTAGGGATATGCTGGTAAAACTGATATAGAGATATACATATTGTGAGAGGGCCCCATCAGAGTGTGAGGCCTTAAACTTTAGCTTGTTTAACTTATGCCTAACTCTGACTCTGGGTCAGTTTCTTCTGGTTACTTTCTTATTTTTATAGGAAGAAGTTAAAAAAGAATACCGGAACTTCCTTCTCATATTCTGCACAATCTTGAAAGCTGTCATACAAAGTTAGCCAAGCTTTTCATTTCCTTGAGTTCAGATAATGCTTTATTTACTTAATGTGCTTATGCCTTAACTAAACTAGGTACTTGAGAACAGACTAAAAATTAATTACAATGAGGAAACAAAGCATGAAAGCTCAGGTGATAGTCAGTCACGGATGGCTGGCATCTCAGCTTGCTTTCTCCGATTATATTTTCTTTTTGTGTTTGTTGTAAGTATCTGATTTTGACGTGCTTTGTTAAACATGGGAAAGATAAAGAAAAGTGTAAGACAATACATTTCTTTAGTATTTTTAATATATGCATCATGGCACACAGGTGTTCCTTAAAAGATCTTTTTTTTCAACAGTTTTAAATAGTAACCTTAATGATGCTGATTCAAATTGTTCTGTATTGATATTTAACTTGATTTATTTTGAGTATCTTTGCTCAGTTGTTTCATTTTCTGGGAGTTTCAAATTCCTTCAGCAGTTCAAATCTATTCTTTTGGAAATGTGGCAAAACATGAAGTTTGATCTTTAGATGAGTAGATTTCTTTACATTGCTATTTTTACATTAGGTTTTAAACAATAAAAATGACTGTATTTTATATATACAGGCGTAGTGTTGTGTACCTCGGAGTTCGGAAAGAAGAATGATGTCTCAAACTACAAGGGAGTTGTGAAAGAAGAACCCTCTTTAATGATCAGTGCTAGCAGTAGAGATCACTTGTGTTCAGAGTCACCTTATTATCTGCCATAACTCCCAGAGGTTGGCTCCTTCTTTTAGTACAAGATAGACCTAGAAATGCTACTTCCATTAATCCTGTTAATTATAAGTGTATGAATAGACCAGGATCAAACCTTACAATTACCTCATTCTGATTGTTAAAGTAAAAAAACACATTTTTATTGTTATGAGAGGAGCTACAGGTAAAACTCTAAATGAGATACTGAAGATAATTGTACATCATATGTCTACTATATCTGATCTGTACATTCTTGAAAAACAAAAATGGAACAGAAGGAAATGTAGTATTATAAGGAATGCATCATTACTTTGCAACAACTTTACAGAGCAGTGGATCATTTGCAAAATTGTACTTTATATTTATCACACTGAGGGAATCAATGCATGTGCACTTGATGATCCCACTTCAATGCTTGAGATGTTAAATGTTGATACTTTTTTAAATGTAATGCAGTAATTATTGTAAATATAGCTGTATCAGTCCTTTGCACCACCTATTTGGTGCTGAACAGAGGTGGTTAACATTAATCTACAGTTTCCTGCACTGTTATGATTACTATGCAAATAATGCACTGAATATTTTGAGTTTTCTAAATTAAATAGTATACTCTAATTTTAAAATACTTTTTAAAGCATCAAATTATTGCTTATTTTATTGTATATTAAACCACTTATGTATGCTTATTTAAAAGTACCTAAGAACAGTCAAATGTTTTTATGCATAAACTTACGGTATGCCATACACTGTCTATCTACTGGATGAAGAATACATACCGTTTTTACTTAAGTTAAACAAATAATGGTGATTAGATCTTTCTTCTGGTTTAAAATAGTCTTTTCAACCTCAAAGATAGCCCTAAAAACTTAAATTCAATAAATAAATAAAAAAAACAAGAAAGAATGTAATTTGAAAAAGATACTTATACTAATTAGGCAACATGCATGCATACATCACAATGCCATGCATTTATAGACTGGGGAGATCACTTCTGTTTTGCTTTTAGGTATTAAAGCTAATCATCTGTCATGCCTTTGTGCTATAAATGAATGAAACATGACATTTATTAAAAATGCAATGACATATTCTGGCTAGCTTTCTACTCGTCCTACTCATACCTTTGGTGTTTTGCAGAAATGAGGCCAATATGAATTATTTAGGCTTTAATTTTACATAGCTTGACAAAAGTCGAAAGTGGAAAAGTGGAAAGTCAGTGGGCTATACAAGTTTCTTTCTATAACATGTTTTCATTTTTATTACTTTCAAAATAATTTCCTATCTTAGCAAGCCTAGGTAACATGCTTGTTCCTTTCTTTTTCAATTAACAGAGACAGCTACAGTATGTGAATATAACTTAATCTCAAATAAATTCTTCTTTTGTCTCGCTAAATATAAGCTGCTTCCATAGCTATATATTTTTTGCAAATTGGCAAAAAGAACAGTAATTCTTCTGTAGATTTCATTGTAACTTTCTAAAAGAATTTACCACTATTTTAGTATTACAGTTTTAGGTTTTTGCCTCATCTTTAACAAGAAAAGTTAGTGTGTAGCATATTTGTATAGCATTTTACAAATCAAAAATACCTTTTATGTGAAAAATCTATTTCATCAACAATATCGTTATTCAATTCTACTAGGAAAGTGAAAGCAAAGTGCCACATGAGCATGTTGTGTATGTACACACATTGGTATACTGTATTTATGTATTAGTTTATCGTTCCTCCCCCAAATTATGCGACTCTTCAATTCCACTCGGGGGATGGGGGGTAAACGTTATTGTCTGTTTTTTACCAAATTTTTTTTTTGTATCAGTATGATGCTGCTGGAGTATGTGAATTTCCCCTTGGGATTAATAAAGTATCTATCTATCTATCTATCTATCTATCTATCTATCTATCTATCTATCTATCTATCTATCTATCTATCTATCTATCTATCTATCTATCTATCTAGTTTAGTATGAGGCTAGTGTCCAAAAGTGTATGTGTTGCAGCTTTAGGGCACACTAGAATTTTTGGCATTTACAAGCAGTTTAAAACAAATTTTATACACAATTACCCAAAAGACAAGTATGATGCAGTCTGTGACCTGCATAAATGTGACTGAAGCACCCCACCTCAGGTGCCAATTAATTCTAAAGTCAGCACTGTGTTTGAACATAGCTAGTCATTAAATATTTGTATGTTGTATATACTGTATATGAAAAAATCATTGGCCAGTCTATATAAGTCGGCTGTATAAGCAATGTTACATGAATAGGTATAATTGCTAACCAATGAAGATGACCTAATTTAGTATAATTTTATATGAGAAAACAACATCTACCTATCCATTTACTGCACCCATGTAATCCAATGCAGTAAAGCTGGAGCCTATCTCAGCAGCATTGGGACCAAGACAGAAATCAGTCCTGGAAGAGGTGCCAGGCAATCACAGGGCACACTTACTGGGCCAGTGTGAAATAACCAATGATTCTAAAATGCTCTCATTAGGATATGGGAGGAAAGCTGGCAGATGTGGAGAGGATGTGCAGACTCTATAAAAATGGTGGCTGGTCTGGTTTTATGCACTGTTCTATCTTTAATTTTTTTTTGACTAAAGAACTTGCATTGATTGGCTCATACTAGTGAACCGCATTAAATGTAACAAACTACAATGGATACATTCAAGTCCAGTCTTAGTGTACCCAATAAACTTTTATGTTTAAAATAAATTGTAAGTTTTAGATTTGAAGGAGAAGTTCATATAATACTTTTCATGTTTTATTTTATATTTAGGAATGTGGATTTTTCCCTCACAACTTTTTTTTTGGAACCATTCAAAAACATGTAACGAAAGCTTCTAGACATTTAATCATTTTATCATGCTGTTACAACTTAAAAAATGTGAAAACTTTTTTGCTTGCTTATCAGTCTCATCATTTATTTATTCTTTCATTTTCATACCTGCAGGATGCAAGGTGGAACAGCGTCAACCTCACAACTTCCTAACTTCAAACTAAAATGTCTAAAATGGAAGATAAGCCTTGATATATCACTATTTTCTACATTTCAAAAATCTAAAAAACATGTAATCTGACTTTTAGCTACTAAAACTGTTTGAAGGGAAAAAGCCAGACCAATATTTAAATCACTGTTGTGGCCATTACAAGGACTGCAGTGTGTTTCTAAAGTATTTAATGGGTATCTATGTGGAGAAGGGCTGTCTTAATTAAAGCTTAATTAAGTATATGTCTTGTTTAAGCAACAAAGGAATGGCTAGGGCTGTGGGCACTGGCCATGGCAAACAAACTAAAAAGCCTGTACAGTATTTTAAAAATGGTGACCTTTCTCTTTCACATGCATCAGTGAAGCTTGTGGCAAGTATGAGACATTCAGAGCTCCACCGAATGTCATTTGCACTGTATTTATCCATCCATCCATTATCCAACCCGCTATATCCTAACTACAGGGTCACGGAAGTCTGCTGGAGCCAATCCCAGCCAACACAGGGTGCAAGGCAGGAAACAAACTCCTGCCAGCCCACCGCAGGGAACACACACACACACACACCCACAAACCAAGCACACACTCGGGACAATTTAGAATTGGCAATGCACCTAACCTGCATGTCTTTGGACTGTGGGAGGAAACCCGAGCACCCGGAGGAAACCCACGCAGACATGGGGAGAACATGCAAACTCCACGTAGGGAGGACCCGGAAAGCGAACCCAGGTCTCCTAACTTCGAGGCAGCAGCGCTACCGCTGCGCGACCGTGCCACCCGCACTGTATTTATTTGTTCTTTATTATTGTGATGATGTTTTCCATTAGATATTTTAATAGAATATATTGGGCCAAATGTTCAAAGAATTATCAGTTTTTGTAGGCCATAACTGCAAAGGAATTTCTAAGATTGCAGATTGAATTGCAGAATAGAATTTATTAGCTGTTAATGAATAAAAATCCAGAGTTACTTTTCTGATTTTACTTTTAACAAATTATAAAGTAAGTATATTGTAATAATGTAAATGATTGTTGTTTTGACATGGAATAAAAAGGGAATGTGGATGGCAAGTAAACAAGCCCTACCTGGATCCTACTTGAATCTAAATGTGTTTGGAAAGAGTCATAAATATGTATAGTTGAGGTGAATAAAAACATTGTTTATTCAAAATGGAAATCATATTAAACCAAATTTCAAAAGAATGTGGCACGTGACTTTTTTTTTTTCAGTTAAAATGACAGCCTGCATTTTTACTATTAATTGATGGTAACTATAAAAAAATATATTTTTAAATAGCTGATAATGATGGTGTTGAAAGATATTTTATTAAATTATTATATTAGTGTAATATATTGAATATTATTGTTGGGCAGTGAGATATTTTGGCTGTTGCATTGGATGTTAAACCACTAAGCTTCTGGTTCAATCTGTGCCTCAGCAAACCCACTTGTGCTCCAGCTGTAAAACATATGCAATGAAAATTACTGTATACTACAAGTAAACAACATGAACGTGATGTCCACTTGAGAAATGCTGTTTTTGTTATCGGTTAGGTCATCACTCTCTTTATGAAACAATTTTATGTATATGGCATGTCCTAAGAACATTTACATTTTTTTGATTATGTACAGTAAATGGTGTATATTGCTTTATTATTTTGGCAGAGGCCGGCTGCTGTCTCCCACTGTTGTATCCTGAATATAAATCAGAGTTGAAATCTGAATGCCTGTCTGCATATTCCTCCTAGCATTCACATTTATACTATTCTGTTAATTGGCAAAAAGAAGTTGCTTCAGAGCATGTACATACATGGTGTCATGAACTGAGCTTGTTGTTCAGAATGCAATTCTTTCTTGTGCTAGTTAGAGTAGAAATGTGACACAGTCAGTACCAGGAAAATGTAAGCAGAGGATCACCTACATCCCACTGTTTGTTTTTCAGAACTGGACAACATAAGGTCGAGAGATTATCACGATTGTGCTGTACAAAGACTCTTATCACGCAGAATCACAAAGTGGTCTTATCAGCCTTAACTGTCATCCAAATTGCAGTACCAATGGCTGGCATATTGTTTTGTGTTTAATATTTTACAGGTTCAAACACCAGTGCTAATAATGCAACGTATGTTTATAAGTGAGGTTCTGAATGAAAGTTTTTGAGATTACATTTTGGCACCTGTTTTTAATTTTACAAAATCAGTTTGAATGTTTGGCTCCTCTTTATAACTGCAAATTGATTAATGATAAAATTAACCATCACTGATGGCCATAAGCATCACACTGGCCATAAGTCTCTGTTGATTTCCTGGTAATACGTTAACTTTGAATCAAGATAATACAATTATTTCCCATAAGTGCTACAATATCTAAGTCTACATTTTTTTGACTTCATATGGCATTATTCTGTAGTATTAGAAAGCCTCTTTATTTTTTCAGATTATTTAGTTTTTATCCTTGCTAGGACTGACTGTCTCACTCATTTTAAATCCACATTAACAGCTATGGCACTCATTTTTGCTCTTTTATCCATTTGGTGATTTCCCTATGCTATATCTCATTTCATACATTCGTCACATGATCAGGATTGTCTCTGACCTCTATGCACTCAATTTCTTCTCTCTCTTTTCGTTTGGCACGTTTCTTTTTCTTATGCCTCTTTTTCGATGGTGGGAAAAATGTTAAAAAAACTGGTAAAATTACAAAGCAGTGCAACACTGTACACCCAGCAGTAAGCAGAGAACATTTAAACAGTGTAAAGGTCAAGTTTGAAGGCACAAACACCAGAGGCATTAGCCCAATGAGGAAACAAGATGCATTCTGCAAAATGGCTGCCCCATGCTCTTCCAAGGACATCTTAATACACTGAGTTCTGGTGTGCTCGGTTGCTAATACAAAAGTATAAAGGTGAGGTGCACAGTGATCCATTGCAAAATTCAAAGTATAAATAAGGCACAGAATTGATATGCTGTCCATGTCTACATTCCACAAGGTCATTAAACCAAGCACCCCCAGTTCAACAGAGGTAACTGTTAGAATCAACCAAAAGTTGCCAAGTGGATGGATCACTAGGAAGACTGTCAGTATTAGCACAATCAAGATGCTAAATCCAGAGGTCAGGATAGGAGATATGATGGAAGAACTGTAGCGATCCATGAAGACAAACGTTGGGTTGAAGACAATGAACTTGATGCTGTTTATGAGGGACAGCGGCCTCAGTCCCTCCAGGAGCTCCACAACTTCTTCCCTTGTATTCACACTAGTTCTGGCAACCATATACATCCGTGATGCAATAATGTTTATTTCATCCCCCGTCTTAGAAAAAATTATGTCTTCCCTAAAGTGCTGAAATTCAGGTTTCTTCAAGAATGAATTCTGAAGAACTGTGATAAAATCAGTTTTGGTTGCTGCACTGATATTAACAACTTTTAAATACTGAAAGTAATGGTCAATCCAAGCTATTTTATGAAACCCATGGCCTAATGTTTTTAGATGTTCCTGTACTGTGTTGTTCCAGTATTCAATAGGCTCATATATATAGAACCCAATAACGGGGCTGTAGTTGCTAAAGTATTTTTGCTGGGTTAGTGCATAGGAGACACTGGGTGAGTCACTGGCTAAAAGATTGACAATGTTAGATCCATCACTTATTTGTAAACATCCCATAAATGAAAATGATGCGTAAATTAAGTATAATATGACAACAAAAGGTTTCACATACGTATTTGTAATCCATTCAGTATAGTGCTCTCGTAAAAAGTGTTGAATGAAATGATTTTGATATGGACTGCTTTCATGATGACTTGAAAGGTCATGGCCATCACTCATCATTGTTTTGAACCATGTTGGTTGCCTATCTAAATAATCTGAAGAAGGTATTTTGCAACAGAAAACGCTATGATATCTGTTTTGTTCTAGCTGGCCAGCAAAGACCAAACATGAGCCGAAGAAGGAGAAGACATAAAAATAGTTTACCAAAATGGTGATGCACATGTTCTGACAAAATATTTTAACTGATTCAATATTTGTGAAGGGACTGGCTCCCATACCAAACGTTATGATGTAAAGTGAGCTGGTCATGGTATAGCACACCATCACATCAGCAAAGGCATCTGCTACTCTTTCCTTAAAAGGAATATCTTCTCTTGTTCTTCTCCATCCTGCTAGAAGCTCAAAAACTCCCTTTGTTCCATGACCTAAAAAGCAAATCAAACAAAAACATGTTTAGATCTTTTATTCCCAAAATTCAATTGGATATCTGTTGATATTTACCTTCATAGCACAGTTTTAGACTGTTAATGTATCAGATTCAAAATCCCTAAATAACCCAACCTCTCTATTGTGCAATAAGCAATACTTAGGCCTTCCTGAATATAAACAGAAAAGGCATTTTTGCTATTTTGAAAGAAACACATCATACTAAGGATGTGACAATTGGCATTAAAGTACCTGGCAAGACTTAGCCATTGCCTTCCCTTTTCTTGTGATGTCACCTGCTTGCTGGGTATTGTTGTGGTTTCTGTAAAAACAGTCAGCTGTATGCACACCTTACTATCTTGTGATCTCAAGAGGCAAGAGGCCATGTTATTTAAAGGCAGCTGTCATATTTAAATCCTGTCTGAACTTTACAAGAACATTATGTCAATTCTGGCAAGAGACATTCAATCAATATTTAAATTAATTTAAAATATAGATTTGGAACAAATTGTGAATTAAACTTTGTGTTTTGCCCAGAATTTTTCAGTGACCAATCCATTTTATCTTGTGTGCTGAGCCATGCTTGTTACTTTGGCTCAACTTCTGCTAAAATGCTGAAAGGATAAGTTTGGTATGTTGCAAGTCAAAGTTATTTTTTTTAAACATTGAATATATATATATACATTTGCCATGCAAAATTGTGTTCTAAAGTTAAATGTTTTCTATAAATTTAGAATAATACACAGCCTCTCCTGGCATTTGATAATGGAACCTTATGGGGCACTGATCTCCTAGAAAAGAAAAGCCTAAAAACTTACCAAATATGTCCATTTGTCAAGCTGAAAAAGCTGTCAAGCATTAATCTGCATCTCAAACAAAAAAACACCAATATTATGAGATTCAATCATTTTAAAAGAAAACCAGCTGTGTGTGCTAGCTCAGTGTTTGCCTTCTTCTGTAACAACCTCTCACCATCAACATAAGGTTTTCTCTCGAAAGACAAAATCACAGTAATTGTGCCGATTTACTTCCGTGTTTATGTGAGAACTCATCCCAGGAAGGCTACTAGTATCACACAAGCAAACAGAAAAAGTATCCTTACCTCAATAGAAATAATACCAGGAATATACAATACATTGATTACATCCCTTTTGTCATCACAAAAATGTGTCGGAAACATGGAAGGCAAGTTTTTAGGCATTTATTTTATGGTGGTGCTTTGTGCCCCATAGATTACTTATAAAACACTAGGATTAGCTATGTATTTATTTATTTTTTTAATTATAGAAAATGCTTAACTTTAGAAACAATTTTGCATGACAAATGCATATGTGCCATGTTTGTGAAGAAGAAACTTTGACTTGAAAAATACAGAACTTATCGTATCTCAGAAACTCTAGAGAAACAATGTTATTTAAATGGGCAAATCTACATTTTTATGACATTTAAAACAGTAGCCAGTCAGATTGTGAAACAACATGTAGCACTTATGCCTCACACTGCTTGAATCCTATAGGGATGCACTGTCATATATAAGAAATGAAGGTGTTTTCTGTACTGCACTGACAAGGTGAACATGAGGCAGCATGCAAAGAATAAGGTATCAGAAGCTGAGAAGTATACGTATTCTAAGCCCAAAGCAAGGTTTGTAACCCCAAATGAGAAGCCAAAACTCGAAGTAGAAAATTTAGAGTACTAAAATCTTTAAAAAGAAAACATTATAATCAAAACACACATCGAGGTTTGGGAGTATCTTGTATAACCAGGACATGCATGGTACCAAACTTTATACAGTGACATAAATGATTTCACATGCTGCACCCTTCTGGGAAGCAACACCACAGAAATGCAAATATAAAACTTCACAAAATTTCACTGCCAAAATAAACAATAATGAAGTCACAGAAAGGCGGGAATGATCTTTAATATTGGTAAATACACTTTGAAAGTGAAAGCAAACATTACCATTGTGTTCTCTAAGGTTAAAAACCTCAAAATGAAGCCTCATTCGACATACAAATTGTACAGAAAGAAAATTAAAAAGGAAACCAGATAATGTTTCCCCATGTTCACATGGCTTGCTTTTCTAAACACTTGCACTTAGTGTCAAGTACTTTTGCCTTGTTTTTATTTTACTGTCTTATCAGTGACATCATCATCTGCACTGTTTTATGAAGTTTATTGTTATAAGGGTACACATTCCGAAGACGATATGGCATGTGATGTTATGATGGCCATATTGTATAAGGTTGGCTTATGAGTTCAACAAAAAGAGTTTGCTCGCTTTTTCCAGAGTTAAGATTCTCTGTCAATTATATATATATATATTTATTTTGCATTTTTAACTTCTTACTGTTTTTCATTCTTTTTATTTCTTGACTTTTTTTTGCCTCTTAGTTTCTTTTCTCTTTGCTTCATGAAATTGACCCTGCTTATCTGACTGTTCTTCTGAATTTCTCCAAATTAAACCAAAAAGCTTTTCTTCTTGGTCTCTCCCTCACCCCCTAAAAGCTTGCACTCTGAGCATTGCATTATGTTCACTTACTCTCTAAGGCTTGGCACCTGCCTTTCTTATTGTGAGAGTTAAAGTTCCTTGTGATGCACCACCTTCTCAGACAGTATCAGCTCCTAAAATGTTCTCGTTTGTTGTCAGATAAGATATGGATGTCTGAGGTCCTGAGCTACATAACGCTGGATTATAAAATGGATGTATGGATTGCTTACTTAGCCTTTGGGGCTGAGAGACAAGACTGCCATGCACATATTTTGTTTAATAAATTGTTTTCTGAATCTATGTAATCAAAGTATCATGCCTCTGTTACAGCTTGTTAGCGGGTTAGGTTTCATTTTAGTTTACATTTAAGATTTATTAATAGTGAAATGCAATACAATTAATGCAAGAAAACATGTACCATTTCTTGATTTGTATTCAAGTTCACACTTTGTTATAAAATGTTAATTGGAGAAAAATCATGAATAAAACAAATTGTAGGTTTTATGCTGTCTACATTGTCCAGTGTAGAAAAGCATAACTATTGCTTATTTTTCTCTGAACAAATGTACTTAGCTTAAGCTTGATAAATTACTGCAAAGGCTACATAAAGAATTGTGTGTATAATAATAAAAGGTGACAACAGAAACCACAGAAAAGGCTGAATACTAATGTACTCTGAAACAAAAGAAGAACATTTATTTTTATTTAAAACAAATACACACAGCTTAGTTAAATTAATTATCCAAGGAGAGAAAAGATTAAGATAAAACCAATAGATCCTTGCTTTCTTTTACTTTTAACCGTATCCTTTAGTTCAAATTCAAAATTATCGAGGGTTTTGTGTCTTGTGTTACCCAAATGAACACAAAATCTTGTCAACATAAAATTTCCTTGTAGCATTAATTACACAGGGCTAAAGGTTATTTTCAAAAGTTTCAGTTTTTGTTTGCCAGCTCACAGCATTACAGAAGTGGAACTTGGAGATCAATTAAGCTTTTGAAAAGAAAACAATGTGGTTGAGTGCTGTTTCAGATTCACCTTGGCTTCATCTTTGCCTTTAGTGATGCTGACATTCTTCACTGGTAAAAGGGCACTTTGTCCAGCAATGCGCTGCTGTCTCATGACCAGGAGGTTCTCTGGCCTCTTGCCAAACTTCCATGGCCTTTCTCTCCCTCTCTCTGTGAGCTGATGATCTGGGACATCTCAGCAATACTGAATCCTCTGCCTTCTAGCATCCCAAATTCTCCGCTGCTCTGGTGCACCTAGGAATGTACTTTTTGAGGA
The DNA here is from genome assembly GCF_900747795.2 of Erpetoichthys calabaricus. Lineage (NCBI taxonomy): Eukaryota > Metazoa > Chordata > Cladistia > Polypteriformes > Polypteridae > Erpetoichthys > Erpetoichthys calabaricus. The sequence goes on from NC_041396.2 coordinate 51,956,952, forward strand.
CCCACTACATGTTTAATATCTACTACCCCCTTGTTGTGATCCCTTTCTAACACGGACATGTAGAGGTGGACTCCCATTTACATTGTGGTGGTTCCTTTCTTTTGTGGACTTTTAACATGCAAATGACCTTTACCTGACATGCACTGTTTATACAGAAAATCAGCAGCATTAAAGAATATCATGAACATTAAAGTAAACCTTAAATGTATACCTATATCAGGTTAGGTCGGGTCAGGTTGGGGAGCATATGCTGGTACAGCTCATTGCTTCACCCACCACACAACAAAATAACTCAGGATCCTGGTTATCAACCCCCCAGACAGCCATGCAGTCTATTCCCACCCTCCGGAAATGGCTCTCTATCTGCCACAGCAAGGTGATATGTGGGTGTCCCCTTGGCCTGGTCCAGCAACTCAGATCCTCAACAACAAGGATTCTATGTGAAGGGTCTCTCTCGGGAAATCGCACCACATGGCCGTAGTGCTGTAACTAATGTTCCCTCACAACAGAGGAAATGTACCTCGTTTGGGACTCCATGAGCAACCGCTCATTCAACACAAAGTCAAACCAGTGGTACCCAGGGACTCTCCAAAGAGACAGAGTACCAAAGGACTCTTTGTCTCTGGTCAATAGATAGCATCCATGTCTTGCAACTATATAGTAAAACAGGATGCATCAGGGGCCTCATGCATAACGCCGTTCTGCGAAAAGGCAATGGCAAAAGTAAGAGGAAAAAATAGAAGAATTTCTGCGAGTACCAAATGGAGGCAAAGAAAAACGTACTATTTGTTGGTTTAAACAGTTATATAAGCAACAAAAGGAAGCTGATTGAGTGACATAGCGTGTCGGAGAAACTCGAAAGCTCAAGTTCACAAAGTCGCACAGTGCCCGAAATAAAAAGCTGTCACATATCAAAGTCTGCGTGAAAAGGCGACTCGTAGCCCAACGTCTGAGTGTCATATGAAAGCTTATTAGTGTACAGAGAAAAAAAAGGCACACAGTGTGAAAAGCACGAAATGTCAACTTTAATCTCGAAATTTCCACTTTAACCACGTAGTTTATTTTGTCATTAAAGTAGAACATCATAAACTTCATCTTAAAATCATTTAATTTACTAGTTTCTCAAATCCCATCGTAACTAAAGTAGCACGTTAAATGCTTTGTTTTGTATTTGATCTTATATGTGCTCTACGTGCCCGAATCACTACGTGCTCTTCCTCCGACAGGACACAGAATCCATTACGTTCGTAATATTACAGCTCTCTGAGTAATTAAAATACTGAGAAGTATACGTGATATCATTTTCATGATGATATGAGTTAAAGCATGTTATTAAACATGGGAACACGGTGGCACAGTGATTGTTCATGTCTTACAGCAAGATGCTTGCTGTGCCATGCGTGACCTTCAATGAAATACTTTATTACAGAAGTACTGTCTTTTTCAAACGTACTAACCCCCAATTCCTGTCCTTATTTTTCTTTCTCCAAATACCCAATCGCTGTAATAGATGTTAAGCCATCTGTAAGCTTAGAACGCCGATTCTTCAAAACTTTTAAGGAACATTGAAATATCTTCGTAATGTTTAATTATTCTATCCATCTATCCTTCCAGTGTCACGCCAGCCACAGCATGAAAACAGCGCGAGGCAGGACCAAACCGTGAACGAAGCTCAAGCTCGCTAGCGCTGCGGCACCGTGTAGTTAAAGTTAAAGTTTTATCTGTATAATATAATCAACATATTTTGCTGCATTTCATCTTAAAAATGATATCGTCATCATATGTAAATACACACTTTATAAAGTGGCTCAGGTTGTGCAATATTATAATTGTATCATAAGTACAATTACCTCACGGTAACTTGTAAGTACAAACAGTTCTACAAGGAGCACTTGATGGACTGATTGAGTGCATGTATAGTTCTTTGGATGAAACTGTTTGTGAACCGCGAGGTCTGAACAGGAAAGGCTGTAAAGCGTTGGTCGGATGAGAGCAGTTCAAATAGCGAATGGCTGAGGCAGCTAGTGCTTGATGCTGTATACTGATAATTCTCTTTCCAATCAGCTGCTGCTGTGATTCCCCACTCAGATACAGTGATATAAATACTCCGAGTGGTGCAGTGTGAGTAATATGGAAAAAGATGATTCGCTGTGGCAACCCCTAACGGAAGCTTCTGACAGAAGAAGAAGAAGAAGAAGGTGCAGTGAGAGTAACAACGCTAAAGCAGTTATAATTCTCTTTCCGATCAGCTACTGCTGTGATTCCCCACTCAGATACAGTGATATAAATACTCCGAGTGGTGCAGTGCGAGTAATATGGAAAAAGATGATCCACTGTGGCAGCCAATAACGGGAGCAGCTGACAGAAGAAGAAGAAGGTGCAGTGAGAGTAACAACGCTAAAGCAGTTATGGTATTTAAAATAGTTTGACCATTCTGTGGACCATTATATTGTTACAGGTTAATTACAATCAGATGTATTAAATTTATGAACGATATGCGGTTATTTTCAGTGTATTTGCTAAAGCCGCCGTCGTGGATGATCTAAGAAAAGGTAACCACACAGGAACAGTAACACTGCTTTGACGCTGGGTGCCGCCAGTATGCAAAACCGAGCGGAGAAATTGTGTACGCCAGGGTATGAGGTACCGTGAAAATGTGCGTGGCTTTACGCCAAGTGTAGGTTTTATACATCGTGATTTGAACGTGGAAAAATTTATTACGCAACAATTCTGTGCATACGCACCATTTATACATGAGGCTCCAGGACTGTAAAGACTTGGACCTTCATCCTTTTGTAAAGATATTGGAAGCATCACACTGCCCTTTCCAGCAACCTCATGACCACCCCATGCTCTCCTAATCCGTCAAGTGGGAACACATTTAACTGGGACACCGTGCAAGTACGATTCAAGGCAAATACTAAGACTGCCAGAGAACTGGCTAAATCTTGGCTATCAAAAGAAAACGCCACTTACAGGCACTTGGACATGAACTCAGCATATGCAGGTTTAAAAGACTTTAAGACTAACACAATATGAACACCACCTTACTAATCCAGCCCTCTTACAACCCCCTTCCTCAGTTGCTATAAATTGCCTTGATTCCTGTATATCAAGTCATTTTACTCTGATGATGATACCTGACAGGTGTTGACTGTGAAAGCCACTGTGGCCTTCCAGGACTGACTTTGCCCACTCCTATCCTACACTCTGCTGAAAATTGTATTTTTTATTTGTGTTTCTATCCATCCATCCATTATCTGACCTGCTATATCCTAACTACAGGGTCACGGGGGTATGCTGTAGCCAATCCCAGCCAGCACAGGGCACAAGGCAGGAAACAAACCCCGGGCAGGGCGCCAGCCCACCGCAGGGCACACACACCCACAACACCAAGCACACACTAGGGACAATTTAGGATTGTCTATGCACCTAACCTGCATGTCTTTGGACTGTGGGAGGAAACTGGAGAACCCAGAGAAAACTCACGCAGACACGGGAAGAACATGCAAACTCCACGCAGAGAACCCAGGTCTCCTGACTGCAAGGCAGCAGCGCTACCACTGTGCCACCGTGCCGCCCTATTTGTGTTTCTAATGTCAAATATTTTCTGTGAAAAATCTCCTTGTCTCCTGTCTTATCATGCTCTTCAAAACAGAAAATTGAAAAATAACTAATTAAAAATAAGGAACAGAATAAAACTACATTTGGGTGAGCTTAAACTCCATTGCATTTGCTTAATAGCAGTCATGTTCCCTTCCAGGGCTCTTTAAAGAGAATTTCAACAAAGTGATAACAGGATTCTTTACTTACTATATTAAACATAAACCAACTGCAAAACTTTTTTATAAGGTGGTCCCAAAACATACAGAAACCACCGTATTATCATCAGCGTTTTGGCATTTTAAAGAATAACACACTTTTTAATACGTGTCTAAATACATGACAGCCACCATAATCCAAAAAAATTTTCACTTAAAATAACTACCTCAGTACAGTTTAAGGACCACAAAACATGAATGAGAATATATTTGTCACTGATTAAATCCATAAGGAGAAGGCAGTGTGGGTAAAATAGCTTAATAGCACAGTAATGTTTTTTGACAATACAGAATTATATCCAATTAGCCACATTACAGGTAAAAGAGTAAATTTAAATATATATACAGTATATATATTAAATATTTAATTTGAAGAAAATAACATTGCATACAATCAAGTCGAACTTATGTCTTTATAGTCAAACTAGAAAACAAAAAGAAGAAAAAAAGAATCAGAAAGTTTAAAAAGGCAGGAACAAACAGAGACAACACCTAACAAAACTGAATACACCCACACCTGATACATTTTATATCTCTTGCCCTACATGTACCTTCAGCATCTTTCCTCAGTATACTTGTGGGTCTGAACTTCTCTTGTCCAGTGTTCCCTCAGCGTTCCAGTAAAACCTGCTTCACAGATTCTGTCTGGTTTTTTTTTTGAGGTACCTTGCTCTCCTCCTACCTACTTTAATACTTCCCAGCATACAGTGGGGTAAATAAGTATTTGATCAACTGCTGAATTTGTAACTTTGCTCACTTACTTAGTTTCATTTTAAAGGAGAGAGACAGAAAATCAATCAAAAATGTAGAAAAAATACATTACATAAAACTTATAAATTGATTTGCATGTCATTGAGTGAAATAAGTATTTGATCCCCTACAACTCAGCCAGAATTCTGGCTCCCACAGATTGGCTGGGCACACAAATTACAATCAATCAATCAGTCAATCAATTACAGATACACCTGATCACAACTCATTATGTGGATAAAGCCTTTCCAGCCTCTCCACCACCATGGGCAAGATCAAAGAGGTTGACGTCAGGGACAAGACTGTAGACCTGCACAAGGCCGGAATGGGCTACAAGACTATCAGCAAGAAGCTTTTGTGAGAAGGTGACATCTGTTGGTGTGATTATTCGGAAATGGAAGAAATATACTGTAAAATGACCATCAATTGCCCTTGTTCTAGAGCTCCATGCAAGATCTTGCCTTATGGGATGAGGATGATGATGAGAAAGGTGAGGGATCAGCCCAAAACTACACAGGAGGAGCTTGTTAATGATCTGAAGGCAACTGGGATCATAGTCACCAAGGTTTCCCAGTGAACCTCTGAATCATCATGGGCATTTCTTTGTAAGTGAGCAAACTTCAAATAATTATTTCCCCCCACTGTATATTTAAAAAAACGTTTTTTAGAGTTTTTCATTAAGATACAATAAGGCATGAAGATCATATTAGGGGAAGAATTACCATGGCCAGTTTAGTAAAAGAAAAGCATGAAAGGGAACTCAAGGAAGATCATTATGAAAGTAATGTGCATAATATGGTTAACAGACAAAAAGGATGAGTGTGGGAGAAAAGGTGTTTTATCTGTATTGCAAGGTTTGTTGGCCTTACTGCATTTAGTTAAAAGCTGTCTAGTTACAGTATGTCAAGACAGCTGAACAAAAGTAAGCAACACTTCGTGAGATAGGTATTGCTAAAAGTGCTTATACAGCAGTTTGTTAAGAAAAGAAAAGGTCATTACTGATAGCTATGGAGAGTTCTAAACAAGTTACTTCCCCATAAGTAATGTCTCTACTGGAGGAAATTAGAGAAGTTAATTTTTATCTCTTTCTTAAGTTACATCATCTATAAAAGAAAATGCATTTTGATGAACTAATCTATAATAATAAAAGGCAAAGCCCTCACTGACTGACTGACTGACTCACTGACTCACTCATCACTAATTCTCCAACTTCCCGTGTAGGTGGAAGGCTGAAATTTGGCAGGCTCATTCCTTACAGCTTACTTACAAAAGTTAGGCAGGTTTCATTTCGAAATTCAAAGCGTAATGGTCATAACTGGAACATATTTTTTGTCCATACACTGTAATGGAGGAGGCGGAGTCACGTATCGCGTCATCACGCCTCCTACGTAATCACGTGAACTAAAAACAAGGAAGACATTTACAGCACGAGTCACACGCGGGAACGAAGGTAAATGACGTTAATTTTTGACTGTCTTTTAATACTGTGTAAGCATACATATTAACACATGTGCAATTAAACGTGTGCATTTACGGGGTGATTTCTCAGGCTTAAAAGCTCACCTTTTATCAAACGCGGGAAGAAAGGTAACTGACGTTGTTCACTGTCTTTTAATACTGTGTAACCATACATATTAACACAAGTCCAATTAAACGTGTGCATTTACGGGGTGATTTCTCAGGCTTAAAAGCTCGCCTTTTACTAAAAAGGTAAATGCAAAACTATTTTCAATCAGTTTATTGAAACGCTCCCGTTAAGGATTGCAATAACATATTCGCGAGATAAAAGAACGAAGTAGGGGGAAATGGAGGAACAGCCGCAAACAGCGAATAGCAAAAAATTAATTAAACAATTGAGAACGGAGCGAGTTAAGCATACAAGCATGTTCATAAGGGAAACAAAGCACGGTGTAAAACGTAAGTTTCAATTAAGTTTATAGAAACGCTCCCGCTGCGGATTGCAATAAAATATTCGCGAGATAAAAGTTTAATGAGAAGACACGAGGTATAAACGAACCACACGCCGTGGCGCAACGTTAGGGGCAACAGTTTCAACCATTCTATGATCTGCTTCTCGCAACTAAAAGACGGCACATGGCGGATGTTAGCCGACTTGCTGACCGCAACGTTAGGGGCTTCAACTATGGCGCTGACGCCACATCTCAGTGCCAACACTTTGCAGACTGTACTTAAAAGACACGCCCTCCTCACTGGACAGTTAAAAAGACCAATCAAACTAACGATGACATCAAGTATTACCCAATCCAAAGTAGGAAAGGAGGCATCTTCATAAAATGCGTGTGGGATGATTTGCATGCTGCTTTAAAAAAAAAATGATAAAAAAAATACGGGATAAATCCCGTCCAGTATTGATTCAAAACGGGACGCGCAATTTCATTCTCAAACGCGGCACGATTCCGTATTTTAAAGGACGGGTGGCAACCCTACAGTGCCAGGTAACCACCCATACAATCACATTGTGATTCAGACTAGGAATGCAATGAATGTAATTACCCCGATCTACATACAAGGCGAAAGTCTTGCAACATTCAAAGATGATGGTTTGGGATAAGTACACCATACAACATAAAAGAGCTTATGAAGCCTTGAACCGAAAAAAGCAAGATCTCAGAGATCGTAAAAAAACAAATAGGAGGTAATGTCGTTTTACTCGCTGTAGATTTTAGTCAAACATTACCAGTTATTCCACGAGGGAGACCAGCAGATGAACTCAACGCGTGTTTAAAATCCATGCTTCTCCCACGCTTGGTTATATGTCGCGTGTTCTCGGGTAGGTGCACCAAAAAATGTATACATTTAAGCATGTAATGGGCAAACAAAAAATGAGGTATACCCGAAGGCACTGCAGTAGTACTTCATGTAACTTTACTTCTTAAATGTTAATGTTTTACTGTTTAATAATTTATACGCTTCTTATATGTTGTTCAAATTCTTTTATCAAAATACCACTGACAGCGCAATGCACGATAACATGGAGTGAACACACCATACGCATCTGCCCACGGCTGCCCTGCTGTGCGCAGATAGGAGTTGATTCTACAATAAAATAAAATAAACATAAAAAGAGTAAAACAATCATCACCCATAAAGCGGATAGTAGACGTGACGTACTATATGTGTACCACATTTCAAGTGTATAGGTGAAACGGTTTGCGAGCTACAGGTCATTTAAAATCCTGGACAGACACACAAATTGCCACGGTAGCAAATTACAGAAGAAGATTTTACTGTTTAATAATTTATATTTATATGAAAAGTGCTTCTTATATATTACTTCATATTCTCATATGATAATGATGTTAATGTTTATATTGATTTCTGTGTTATTAAAACTGCATGTATGTGTGTATATGTATATATATATATATATATATATATACTAGCAAAATACCCGCACTTCGCAGCGGAGAAGTAGTGTGTTAAAGAGGTTATGAAAAAAAAAGGAAACATTTTAAAAATAACGTAACATGATTGTCAATGAAAGCCCGTTTCAGTCAGTAAGTCTTATGTGTGTGTTTATGTATGTGTGTATATATATGTAGATGTGTATATGTAGATATGTATATATATGTATATGTATATAAATGTTTGTGTGTGTGTATATTATATATATAATATATATATATATATATATATATATATATATATATATATATATATATATATATATATATATATATATATATATATAAAAGACAGCAACAGTTACATTGACAACACAATTACATTGACAATCATGTTACGTTATTTTTAAAATGTTTCCTTTTTTTTTCATAACCTCTTTAACACACTACTTCTCCGCTGCGAAGCGCGGGTATTTTGCTAGTCAGAAATAATACCTTTCCCCATTAAGGCTGTTATGTTGATTAACCATATATTGGTTTGAATCCTCTAAGAAAAGTGAGTTGCTTCCGCATGCGGAAGAAAGAAATAAAGGATGTGAATGAGGATTCACATGAAGCAAATAATGTTGCAAAAAAAAACAAAATGGGTTCAGTCATCATTAAGATTAATTTCACTAATTATAGTAAAGTGAAAATCCCTCAAGCAAGTTTTATAGGTTTATCACAATGCCATCACTTCCAGTGCAATGTCAGGTGATGTGCTTAGTAACCAGCCCTTTGTTAAAATAACATAGTGGCAGCCATACCACAAGGAAACAAAATGACAGTGAGAAAATATAAAAATTAAATAACAAAAAAGTTACTAATGTTATCATTTGCATGCTCCCAAATGTAACATTAAAATGTTCAGATCTGAAGAACTCTGATCTCTCTTAAGAAAATTTATACTAGTGCACTACTGTACTGTACTGTACTGTACTGTAAATGTACTATATAATAAAACACTAAGGTCTGTGTGTGTCTGGTCCCTCAGAGAAATCTGATTGGTCAGTTTGGCTTTGGTAATGCAATAGAAGGAGGAAGTGTGAGTGTGAGACACACAAAAAGTACTAAAGGGGCAGGAGGTCTGCTGAGAGTCGTCTTCAAAGACAGGAAGTATAAAAGCAGAAGTGAAATGAGCAAGGCACCGTGAAATGACTAGCAGGCTTTATGGGAATGCAATCAATAGCAGGGGCGCCAGTCAAGAAAGTTTCAAACACATGAGGATACCAAGGCAAGGTGCTGAATGTACACTTATGGCAAAAGATATCAAATGTGATTTTAATTTATTCTGTTACCTATCTGTGATAGGTACAGTAACATGGCTAATTGTAAATACATATATAACAAATTTGTAGCTTTTGTGAACACTAAATATGCTATTGAATTGAGTACAGTGCATCCAGAAAGTTCTTAGACCTCTTCACTTTTTTCATATTTTGTTATGTTGCAGCCTTATGCTAAAATCGTTTTAGTTCATTTTGTCCATCATCAAGCAACTCTCAATTCCCAGAATGGCAAAACGAAAACAGGATATTAGAAACTTTTGCCAATGTATTTCTTAAGAATAAACTGAAATATCACATTGACATAAGTATTCAGACCCCTTGAAATCTTGCTCATGTGCATCCCATTGTATTGATCATCTTGGGTTGTGTTCGGAGTCCACCTCTGGTCAATTCAACTGATTGAACATGATTAACAAAGTTCTATATAAGGTCGCACCGCTAATAATATGTATCAGTACAAAGACCAAGCCATCATGGTTGAAGAAACTGCGTGCAGAGCTTAGAGACAGCATTGTGCCAAGGCCTACAAGGACCCAAGAGCACAGTGGCTTCAAAAATTCTTAAACAGAAGTGTGTAACAACCACAACTCTTCTTAGAGATGGCTGTGTGGCCAAACTAAACAATCATGGAAAAGGGCCTTTTTAGTAAAAGTGACCAAGAGTCCAATGGGTCATTCTGTCTGAGATCTAGAGAACATGTGTGAAGATAGGCAAAACTTCCAGAAGGATAACCACCAATGCAACACTCCACTTATCTGGGCTTTATGGCAGGCTGGCAGGACAGATGTTCCTCCTCAGCAAAAAACACATGAAAGCCCACTTGAAATCTGCAAAAAGGGACCTAAATGACTTTCAAACTGTGAAACATAATATTATCTGGTATGATGAAACCAAGATTGAACTGTCTGGCCTCAGTTCTAAGCATCATGTATGAAGGAAACTAGGCACCACTCATCACCTGCGGAATAAAATTATAGCATTGAAGCACAGTGATGGCAATATAATGTTATGGGCTTGTTTTTTAATCGTTAAGGAGTGGGAAACTAGACAGGGTTGAGGAAAAGCTGAACAGAGCAAAGTACAAAGATATTTTTAATAAAAACCTGCTCTGGGGCACTCTGGACTTAAGACTGGGCTGAAGTTTCGCCTTCTAATAGGACAATGACCCTAAGCACAAAGCATAATCAACGCAGAGTGGTATGAGGACAACTAAGGGAATGTCCTTCAGTAGACCAGCCACAACCTGGAATTGAACCCAGTTGAACATCTCTGGAGAGACCTGGAGATAAGTTTTCTACCAACGGCCGCATACTAAACTGACAGAGCATGACAGGATGTGCATAAAATACCCAAATCCAGGTGTGAGAAGCTTGCTGTGTCATGCCATATAAGACACCAGGCTGTAATCATGGCCTAATGTGCTTCAGTTGAGCACTGAGTAAAGGGTCTGATCCTTGTGACAGGGTGATATTTATTTTTTTTATTTGAAATTTATTTGCAAAAATGTCTAAATTGCCATTTTTGCTTTCTAATTCTGGAGTATTACATTTTATTTGATGTGGAGAAAATTAATTTAAACGATTTTAGACTGCCACGTGGCAAAATGTCAAAAGTGAAGGAGTCTGAATACTTTTTGAAAGCACTGAATATACAGACTGTGGTGGGCTGGCGCCCTGCCTGGGGTTTGTTTCCTGCCTTGCGCCCTGTGTTGGCTGGGATTGGCTCCAGCAGACCCCCGTGACCCTGTAGTTAGGATATAACGGGTTGGATAATGGATGGATGGATGGATGAATATACAGAGTGCAGCAACACAAACACTATTCTCTCTGTACTTTGTCTCTTTGTTCTAATCCATCCCAGCAAGAAGCGTGTAGCAACTATGAAAATCTCATTAGCCTATGACATGTAAACACTAGACTTTACAAAACTAGATTTTTTGAGAATATTAGATTTATTGTTACATTAATTTACAAAGCTGTGCATTACAAATTACAAGAAAAGGTGAATCAAAATACTGTATGTCTAATAATTTACTCTACCATGAATAAATGCAAAGACTTTATAATTAAATTATGGAATGTTTATTAAATCAGTAAATTACTACAGTCCCACATTAATCTTCAAGCAAATTCATTTTTAAAAAGTTGCTTTAGTAAAAGTCAATTTTAATTAGCTTTTTAGCTTCATGTCATACTGGCTCAGTGCTAATGTAGACTTCAGAAAAAAAGGACTTACAGATTATTTGCTGTTTGTGTATATAAAATATACAGTATATTAAAAATACGCACATCAAACTCTTGGGTAACAGTGGACTGCAGTGTGGCAGCAAAGTTGCAATTCAGGAAATACACTGGAATGGACACCAGTTAACTGCAGGGCACGCACCTACACTCATTAGGCCCAGTAGGTCTAATCTAAAAGTCTTTAGGGAAGTCTATGCAGGTATGGGGAGAGCATACAGCCTGTACACAGACACAGGCCAAGTGCAGTCTTCAGGCTTGGGACGCTGTGAGGCAACACTAAGAATCTGCTCCGTCGTGTTAGCCTTTTTCTGTTAAAAACAATAGAATGGGAATTATTAAGGGTTACATACTAAATATTCTTACTATCCACCTTAATGAAAAGATAAATGTATGTTTGTCTGTCTGTCTGTCTGTCCCATTGCTATACAGTATCTCTGTCATTCCAATAGATGGCACATCACAAACATTAACAGTGCTTTTACATATCCCATGCAAAATGGCATATAACAGAGCATATGCATTGCATGGTGCACTGCAAACATTAACACTGAGGTCTATGTAGATTACCTAGATTTCAATGCATCTTTGATAGGTAGCACAGGTAGTTCATTTGATACATTTTTAATTGTAATAAATAAACAGAACACAATATAAAATCAGCTCTAAAGTGTATGAAATTAACCATCTTTGGAAAAAAGCATTAGGACCCCAGATCAGTTTCTGACACTAATCTAATGTTATTTTTCATTTTATAACTAATGTGTTTTCCTGATGCTGTATTATAGTTTGAATGAATCTTCACACAGAATGCCAGGTTTGTACAGTTGTTTAAAGTGGACAAAACCATAATGACACTTTTTTGTACATCTTTTACTGAATCTGTTGGTATATTTGCTTTTATATGTTAGTTTAGCAGCTTCAACATTAAGAATACAAATTGTCTTAACAACACTGTGAAAACTAGTACTAAAATTATTGGGTTGCAGCAGATCTCTGTCACTGAGCTGTATTACAAGCAGGTTAGAGAGATGATCAGCTCAGTTTTGTCAGACAGTAGCCATTCTGTTTTTCATAAATTTGTGTTGTTGCCATCAGTCTGCAGGTTTACGTTCTCAAGGGTAAAAACAACAGATTTATGAACTCTTATTTCTAGAGCTATAAGTGTTTTGAATTCTGCTACTTGTAGTGATTCTGCTGAATTCTGAAATATTTTTGTGTCCTGTTAAAAGTAATTATCTTTCTTTGTACTAATCTTGAGTGTGTGTACTTATGATAACTCTCATTGTCAGTTGTTGTGCCTTTATATCCATGTAACATTGCCTTATATTTTTATTTTCTTGTTTCAATAATAATGGGATAATAAAAGTCTACCTAACCTAACCTGGTGCTTTCTGTTTGGTAAACCATTGCTTGTGTTCTTTTAACTATATATCATAATTAAAAAGTATGAGACTACGAAATTGTCTTGAATTTATGACAGTAGCTGCAATAGTAGTGTATTAATCTGGTAACTGAAGGTGTATTGCTGTGGATTCACCCCATGAAGCATCTCAGTTCGCATATTTGTACTGTAGCGAAATGACAGTGATCAGCTGCAAACCCACATTAACTGGCACAGAAACAGTCTACTTCCAGTGTGAGCTCATAGGAAATCTCTTTACTGTAGTACTCCAGGTTGCCTGCAGCCTGGCATCATCCATTTCCCATGGACATCAATAGACATGAAACCAAGATGAACTAGTGCAATGAGGACACAAACAGGCAAGACTGGTACAAAAACACATTGTACAATTAGGCAATGTGCAAAAAATGCAGTGAAAATTCTTCAGCATATTAATAAATAATTCATGTCAGAAAGCATGCCATTGTAGAGGTTAAAATCCATAAGTAAATAAAATCATAAACAGATTAAGAAGGTTAGAATGAAGAATAAAAAAAAAATCAGGATTGGCTATATTTTCCTTCTTCTGGACTGTGAGCCCTGGTGCATTTCTCTCTCTCTCTCTCTTTCTCAAACTTGTGTCATCTGCTCACCCTTTAGAGAAGCTGACGAGCACACTCAACCACTTTCATTTTTTCTATCTTTCCTTTCCTTTTCCTTAATTTCTCCCGCCACTCTTTCTCTCAAATTCATATTTGCTTTACCAGCCTCTCGCTCTCAGACCCCTTTCATCCCCAGTGAGAGCAGATGCACTAAATGACTCACAGAGCTCCGATGAGGGACAGCTGTACCAACTGCCCTCATGGACTACAACCACAATTACCACCTACACTCATGGGATCGGCGATGTCTCACTGTTTTTATTAAAAACCTGCACCGCCATGGACCCCCTAACAGAGTTCAACACACTTACATCAACTACGTAGAGACTACTTCTGAATACTGCATGCAGAGCGTTTCCTGGCAATGTCAGCTGAGGACTCTCTTTCTCTATCTCTCAGCCCCCACCTTTTTTGTGTAACACCACCACTACAACTCAACCGTCCAGAGTACAAACCCAGACCTTCTTGACAAGTGTATTGCTGCGGACGCACACCATGCAGTATCTTAGTTCTCAGTTTGCAAATCTACACAACTGTTAGTTGTCAGCTACAAATCCACAATGTTGGGTTCAGAAGCTGTCACCTAGCAATGTAAGCTAATAGGAGAAACCCAGGCATCGACTGCTAAGAGTCTGCTTCTGAACACCATATGCAGAGCACTTGCTGGTGACATTAGCTGAGCTCCCTCTCATTCTGTCTCAGCCCCACCTTTTCTGCCACTACAGAAGTCAAATTACCGCATAACTGCTGAAAATACAGGCCTTCACAGTTTATTACATCTTCTCATGTCTCGTCTTCTGGGAATATTTCTGCTTATTTTTTAATCCAAACCATATTTTCACTTTCTATGCTCTATGCTTAAATCTGCTTTTCACGTTCACTATGCATTACTAAGTTTTAGTATTCAAACAGTGCCCAACAGATCAAATTAATGCTTAATGTAGAACGTGTACACTTGGATATAAGCTGTGAAGTGCATTACTGTAGGGCTTATATCTTAACATTAAAAAAAATGATTAAATAGCAATATTTTCCTACATTGAAAATTCAAACTGGCTGATTTCAGAAAATGCAGTCATCTTTAATTTTTCTACTACAAGTACATTTCTTGATATTTCATTATTTAAGCCCCTGCCCAGGTTTCTTCTCCTCCTCATTGCCCTCCTGCAGTGACCTATTGCCCTCTCCCTTGCACCTCTTTCATTTTATACTGAATTTCCTTCTTGGCTTTTCTGCTTCTCTTACTTCAGACTTTCTCTTCCTCCCCAACTCTTTGTGACTCTCCTAATCTACAGTATTGATTGCCATTTTCTTGCTGTTGGACCTACGTAAAATCTAATCTCTGGAGAAACTGAACTAACAAATATCTCTGAGTCAGATGTCCCACTCTTTAAATATTTTCTTATCTTCTTCTTCATTATCTTCCACTACCACTATTCACCACCCTAAGTAATTCCTCTCATCTAATCACTTCCTGATTTGGCAGTTTATGCATAAAATGTATCATAACACATTTTGTGATATGTGCTTCTTCTTCACAAGCCTTATACTTAAGAATGCAATACTGAGAGACTTTTAAGCCACCAAAATGAAATTATTTTAGTATGCCATATTGCACAGAGATACATAAACAATTTATTGATGTTTTCTAAGTTTTACAAAGAAAAAAAAGCCTTTATTAATACTGTATCTTGCTGCTTATTTGTGACTAACAGATGAATTATACTATAGGTAATACTTTACATAAAGTGTTACTGAGACCTTCTGTCCTAAAACATTACAGCCTTTCCCCAGAAATCCCAATTATTTACATTGACTGTGCTTTAAATGCAGTGTAGGCCAGTAACCAACAGTGGAAGGAGAGCCACCAGCTATAAACTACATCACTTTTACGTAAACAGTAAGAGGCAGACAGAAATTCTGATGTTTCCTTTTATCTATTGTGCATAAAAATATGAATTTGTTTTTATAACTTCTGGTTGCTGAATACATACAGTATGTCATTAGTACTGACGTGTAATATCACAGTAATAATTTCGTTATCATCAAGTTCAATTTATTTTCAATGTCTGGAACCATGGCTCCTAGTTTAAAATTTAATATATATTGCTGTTTTTTATTGTTATGAATTCCAGCATTCTAAACTGTAGACATGCCAATTATAAGCACTTTTTCATCGCCAATACATGAGTTGCTGTTAACTTTTAATCCAGAAGCACCCCACCAAAAAAAAAACTGTTCTCTCACGGTTCCTCTTTCATGTCACATAAAAGTCAATGTAAAACTGGGAAAACTGCAGCCTTCACCAGGAACTGGCCATCAGTTACATGCTTAGTCCAAAGATGTGCCAAACAGCAAAGTCATCTGTGTGACTTTATAGAAAGAATTTATGGAAACACTTACAATGGTTGCCGTCATAGTCCTGATGATCTTGTAGCACAAGCTTCCCTCCTAGGTCAGTCACCAATCAAATACAGATCAAAAGTACCTTTACTATGTTATTAAAAATAATACATCTTTATTTAATTATGTTGTTAATTTTTTTATTACATTATTATTTTAAATAATATCATTTCTATGGTTTAATAATAATAATAATAAGTTACATTTATTGAGCGCCTTTCACAAACCCAAGGTCGCTTAATAATCACTTAAATTACAGTTATAATTCTATAGTATAAATACTATAATAATAATGAACATTTGGATATTCACTATACTTTGTATTCATTTTTTTTCCAAAATAAATTATTTAAATCATTCATAATTTTTCTAGGGGTTTTCTAATACTTTTATGTAAATCATAAGATTATCATTATGCCCTATGGCACTGAGTTATATTAAGCTGCTCAAAAATTAATATGAGGAT
Source organism: Erpetoichthys calabaricus (assembly GCF_900747795.2). Classification (NCBI taxonomy): domain Eukaryota; kingdom Metazoa; phylum Chordata; class Cladistia; order Polypteriformes; family Polypteridae; genus Erpetoichthys; species Erpetoichthys calabaricus. Next base: position 51,973,371 of record NC_041396.2, read on the forward strand.
ATATTATTTTAATAATGAAGGCAATAGGATTCCCTTTTTTGAGTAGCACTATGAAAAAACAATTTACCAAACTTCAATTAAACTTGGTTACTGAACTGAATTGTACTGTATTACTGCACTGTCAATAGATATTGACAACCATTGTTGACGTGACAGGGACACCGATAGGAGACTGGCAGGCATTACTGTGGTGGATGTTGAGAGGAATGCCTAGACGATGCTCCAGTATACCTACCTACTCAAACAAATGAGACCAGAAGCATTTCGCAGAGGAATGCTTGGGCTTGGGAAATTACTGCTGGTGATTAAACAGCCTGCCATGTAGAATTACTGCTGGTTTGATTAATAAGAATTTAATTATTTTTTAAAACTGCCATTTGTTTTAAAGGAGTAAGAACTGTACAGTTTAAAAAAAAAGACTTAGCTTTGAATGTCTAAGTAAATTTCCTTAATAGATACAGTATTTTACACTTACCAGTTCAGACACTGACTAGACATCTCCTCTGACTTCAGAAATATTAATTTTATTATATGTTCTAAACAAAATTCTGATGAAGCTTTTACAATACTAAATTCAGCCTGCATGACTCCCTACGAATATTAGAAAGACAAGAAGTAGCAGACCCACATATATTTTATACTAAATTTTTTAAATAAGCATTTATCAAAGACAGATTAGGTCAGGTGACATGATGGCAAAGTAGCCAATGTCCCCAACACTCTCTGTGTGATTCCTGGTTTGGTTGCTGTGTGGAGGTTTAATATATTAAGAAAAGCAGCATGAGGGTTTTTTTTGGGTTTTATGATTTCCTTTCATATCCTAAAATGATTGGAGACAAAATTGTCCTTGTATGAACAAATGTTAGTGTGTACATATTTGCTCTCTAATGGACTCTTAATACAGACCCTTCTTGGATTCCTACTACTTTGCAATGGATAAAGTGGGTTCAGAAAAGCAAAGCAGTCAGTCAGTCAGTCATTCTCCAACCCGCTATATCCTAACACAGGGTCACAATGGCCTGCTGGAGCCAATCCCAGCCAACACGGGGCGCAAAAGGCAGGAACAAACTCCACAAGGCACACACATCCACATACCAAGCGACAATTTAGGATCACCAATGCACCTAAACTGCATGTATTTGGACTGTAGGAGGAAACCGGAGCACCGGAGGAAACCCATGCAGACACGGGGAGAACATGCAATCTCCACGCAGGAAGAACCCGGGAAGCGAACCCTGGTCTCCTTACTGTGAGGCAGCAGCGCTGACACTGCGCCACCGTGCCACCCAAAGCAAAGCAGAATGCCCACATTATGACAATAAATGTGCATTTTTCTTTATTTTATTCTGAGGCAACATAACTGCTGGTAAACTTTGTTGATATTACTTTATGGAAATCTATCTTTGTATTAAAATAGTTACCCAGATGATTACTTTAGAAAGCAATCCTTTAATAAGGTCATCAGTGGGCACTAACTCTGTGGTCCATGAAAAACTATGGTCATGACTCTCTGTGGCCATAAAAGATACCAGGGCATCTTTCGAAAAGAGTAGGGTGTATTCTACTGTCCTGGCTAAATTGCCCACCACAGCCTGGTTATTCTGGCCCCCTAATCATCTCCTGTCCATTATTGGCTAACTGTTTCTCTCATCTCTTCGCCAACACATAGCTAATGTTTAGTGAGTGTACTTGTGCAATAATGGCTGCTGTTGCATCATTAGCTGAGATTATTCTGAAACAACCCATCTGACATTGTAAGCATTTGATCTCCTATTATATATTCTTCAGGTAGTTATTGCAGTTTTTTCATTACAGCAAAAGAGTTTTAAAGTGTGCTGGTGATGTATTTGCCAACTGTTCCACACCATGCTTAACAAGGTACAAAAATAATAAAGCAGGTTCAGCTCTTCTGTTGTAACAAGTTCTCCCTTTAAATTACCCTTTAAAATTGACTGAAAGGTACTATCATCCTGAACAACATGCAAAAAATACACAATGAGGTTTGCAAAATGAATTGCTTGTATGTGTAGCCCTTTTTGAAACAGCTTTAAATATATAGTTCAATATACAGTAGAATTATTTTCACTGGTTGAAATGTCTCTCCTCAAAATTCCCGTTAAGTAGAGTGCTGCTGAAGAATTTGTGTAGGTCTAGTAGGAAACAGTCACTAATCCATTTCAGAGTCATCAGGAATTAAATAGCAAGGGTGAATTATCTGATACTAGGCAGTCGTCTCTACCCCAGAAATTTTCTTAATCTCATTAATTCATTTTTTATTTACTCATTCATCTTCTGAAGTCAGTCAGTGTGGAGCCTTTGGAAGTCGTAGCTTATCTAAACAGAATCAAAGAAGGCAGGAAGAAATCCTGGACTGAATGTCTCAGAGCACATTAATGGACATATCCACACTTACTCCCACCAGGGCAGTTTAGCAATTGCAGTGATTCTAATTGGTATTTGGCTTGGGGATGTTAGAGGAAACCCAAGTACTTGAGAAAAATTATTAAAACCAATCAGTTCCTGGATACGGTCTGTGTGAAGTTTGCACCTTTACCCAATACTTAAGTGGGTTTGTAGGTCTTATGGTTTCCTCGCATATTTCCTGCACATACAGGTTAAATTGATTGGAGAGTTTAAGTTGTTGATTTTAATAATAAGGTCAAAAATGAATCAGAAACTTACTGATAAGGGACATTTTTGACATATTATTGTAAAATTGTTAAAATATTGAGCAAAGCAACTGAACACAGTATTGTATCTGATTTCCAAGGTATCTCTAGCATAGCAGAAACCTATAAAGTAGTAAAACACATATCCAAAAACTTTAAATAGCTTCTGAACAGTGGCTCTTGTATTTGTAAATAAATAATTTGAAGAGGAAAAAGGGAAAACAAAAGACTTATCTGAACCACGGTGATTTTCTAATGAAGTCAAACAGAAGAGAGAGAATCCTATTTTTACTTTGCTTCAACTTTATAGTAACCAGCAGTAATCTTTTAAGATTTATATTAGCTTTATTATCAACCACTGTACTGGCTTAATTTGGATTTCAATTTGACAAAGTAACAGTGGAGTGCAGGTTAGTGCTACTATACTTCCTCAAAATTCCACAAGGCTAACCTTGACCTTACTGACCACTCTAAACTGGTCCATTATAAGTGAATGAGAGTGCATACATGAGTGTGCCCTGTTATCGACTAGTGTCTCATCAAGTGCACTTGAGCCCAAAATAGGCTTTACTTGCTTTTGATCCCAAGTTAGATTATGTTGATCTAGAAAACAGATGTAGATTTGGAAAATCTCAGAAGAGTGAAACTGACTTGTTGCTGTCCTCATAAAGTGGTCCTCCACAAGGGCATATTTTGTAACTGTTTTATATATATCATCAGCTGTGCTACCCATCTAAGACACTAAGTGATTAGCGTAGACCTTAGTTTATTCAGTGTTGTTTGCAGTGCACCGTATATTGGAATGTATTTTTAATATATGCAGTAATAAAATGCATTGCATTTTTGTTCCAATAGTTGGTGCATCATAAACTTTAGCACTACTATTACGAATACCATACCAAATGGCATATAGTAACCAGACAAACACATAGATACACATACACACACTTTTATTAAGGTGGATAACAGTCTCAAATTTGTTTAATCAAATACTGAGTTTCCAGAAACTGAATGCTACCCAAGCAGCACTGGGTACAAGACAGGAAACAATCATGTTTAGTGTGCAAGTCCAACAAAGGATGACTCACAAATCCAGTGTCCTACACTTGGACTGTGCAGAATGTACAGTTATTTTTCTTCTGATCTGGCTCTCCTCCCCCTTCCCCAAAGATATACAGGTTAGGTTATTTCATGACTCTAAATCAGAAACAACTGTGATAGACTGCCATCCTGTTTAATGGGTTTTTCCTGCTTTATGTCCAATGCTGCTGCGATAAGCATCAGGCTCGCATGACCTTGTTTATGGGAGAAGGGGAGGGGGGAATTAATCTTTTCAACAGACAGATATCAGGTAAATGGTCAAGGCCTGAAAGACTGTCAAGTTGGACAGGAGTGAAGTTCATTCTGGGAAGGCTGAAAGGCAAACCAGGACTTTAGAATGTTTTGTATACAGTAGCTAGTCTGTTTGCAGGTTATTACAGCTTTTGATTCCCATGGGAATTGTCCATGAGCTTGTAAAATAACTTTCCTGTGTTTTGTGAAACTGAAAAAATGCTAGCCGCCTTGCTACTGGACAGTAAGCCATGTGTGTCTGCCTAATTTGTGCAAAAAGGGGGTAAAAAGTGGTTGTCTTTTATGAGTACCTTTTAAAAATAAGAGCTCAGTTCAGTCAACACTGCAGGTTTTAGTTTAGTTTTAGTTCAGTTGGTTATCTGTGGCCCTTCTGAAACTTTGAGAAAAGCTACGGATATTAAAATGGAGTTTGCCACCTGCTTAGATGCTGGACACTTTCCAAGGAGCTCTGTCTCCAGCAAGAAATTGTTTGTTTCACTTTAGATTAAAAAAATATATTCTGTGACTAAGAAACTGGACCATCTTGGAAATGTTATTTGAGACTGCATGAATACTGCATTAACCCATCCAGCTTGTATAATCCTTTACATTACTTAAATATACTGCTGTTGGTTATTATGCTAATAATATAATTTTTGAATAAAAGCTTAAATTCCATGTTTCTGTCTGATTCTTGATTACTAGCATTGCCAAGAGGCTACGATTGTTCATTCCTTGTATAGCTGTGGTCCCTTTGAGGACACAAAAAATGCTTAGTGAAGTCTTCTATTGGTGGTAAAGTGGATTTAAGTAAAAGAGTGAAAATAAAAGACAATCCCAGTTAGTAAGCAATCTGCCATTACAGGTCCCTAGGGTTGAACAGTGTGGGGTACAATATGAGAAGTAAGAGAGGTAAGAGATTACATAGCTGATTTTGACGTTGCTTTGTAACAACCCCCCCCCCCCCCCCCCCCCCCAAATTAAGAAAAGAACCTAAGAGATTAGTTGGTACTTTTCACATTAGGTGATCTGATAACATGATAAAACACTCTGAATTGGATAAAGTAGTCTGGGAACATTTATTGGTATGCATATACAGTTCATTGGTACAGTTTTCCCCATCTCCTTGAGTTTAACAGGGAAGACTATAATGCAATGTGTTCGGATCGCCAGCTGACTTTTTTATTTTAATTGTAGGATGACATAGGAATGGCATGTTTTGTTTTGTGTTGTTAGTTTCTTATCTGTGTGCACACTGAAGTGAAGACCTGTCATATTCATTTGAAAACTGTACTTCAATTATGAAGTTGTATGTTCATATTGGTTACTCCAAGATGAAATCCCATAGTGAGTTCTCCTGTGAAACACACAATTTAACAATTGGTGGAAAAGTGGTATGCTACTGCTTCTATGAGCAATTCACTGAAACCAAGAAAGACTCTAGTCCTTACCCCCGAGGACGGTCATGGATTTTATAGAAAGATGTCCTCACAAGCTAATGTGCTTCAGTGCACGTCTATCGCTCTCCAGACCTACGTCCTTGTGATTTTTACCTCTGGGGCTCGCCAAAAGGGAAAGTGTACAGAAAAGTCTTAGAAAGACTGAAGGACATCTCACACCAGGAGACCTCAGCCAGTGAATGGAGTCTGTGTTCATGTTTTCATAAATATGTTACAGCACACTGAAATCTGCATCACTGCTGGTGGAGAGCATTTTCAATCCTGTAAAATGCTTAGCAACATTATTTAAAACTATTCCCTAATAATAATAAAATAACAAAATAACTATTTAAATGTAATATAACATTCTATATTCTTTTATTACTAATAAAATCATTAGCAACATTGACACTAAGACTGGGCTGCTTTTTATATGCAACTTCAAGCTAACCTAATATTTAATATCATCTACATTGTCCATAGTTGTAATACTATTGTTCAAATTATTTATTTATTTTTTACCTCTTCATTTAATTTAGCGTAAATTTCCTTATATTTATAGTCACTCAATTTCTATTATATATAGTACTTTTTATAGTACATATACATCTCCAAAAACTGAAGTAGAAATAAATAATAGACTTTTATTAGACCCAGTCTTGTCTATGTTGCTCCCAAATGAAACAAATGTAACCATAAAAATGTCAAACTGTACACTGACTGTTTCTGCATTACAGTTTTTTCAAGGTTTGCTTTTCACATTAGGTCAAGCTTATCTAGACTTTCTCATTAAATGCTTCTCATAAATAAAATAAATAAGTGATTATACTCTTAGTTTCTTACTGTTTGTCCTAAAAATGTCAGCATTATAAACAATGTCATCGCTCTCAACGTAGACAACAATTTGCAAACTTTTTCTCATTTCATTCAGGTCTTTGTCCTTGTTAGCCAGTACACACACTGCAGCGGAATTGTCTGACTTGCAGTTTTCAATGGTAATGGCCTATTTTAATTTTAAGTAGTAGGTACAAACTGTAAAGATGTTTCTTTTTTGGCTAATATTAAATTCATTAAACAATTCACATATTATTCTTTTCTCTTTGCTTTAAAGTAATCACCACCACACCTGACTTTGAAAATAACGCCAATAACATCCTTCAAGCCCAAACAAAGGACTTTGAACTTCAGATTCCTACCATGGGAGTTGGAAAAGTTTTAAAGTGGTATTGTGTGTTGTAAATTCAATAATATTTATGGCAACTGTGCAGTGCATAAGCTTTCACTTCGTTTTTCATACAACTTCATGTCTGTCCAGAACGTTATTGGTTTACTGTGGCATATGAAATGTGCTTCTGAAATGGATATACAGTAGTAAATCAATTAAAAAAGACTTTTTACTAAAAAACATTCAACTTGAACTACTGTACATATTTGGTAGACTCCACTGCTAGTTAACATTATAACCAAAATCATAATTTTGGAATGTTAAATATAAATCCATTGCTAACTTATTGTTTAAAAGATGCATAATTACCCATGGCGAAGAAGGGGACTCCCAGCAGTGTAGAGTTGTACTTTCCATCTGTAATGAAAAATATCCCTGCTGCAGTAACATTGGCTTTACAGATGGTAAGAACTCCTAGTAGACCTAGAAAAGGCTTCCCCCGAAGACAGTCCCGCATGGAACTAGAGACAGTGGCTGCTAACAAAACTAGCACCAGGCTCACCAGCACCTCGCTCCTTGCTAAAGAGACAGTTTTGTGAAAATCCCTCCAAAGACTGAATGAGGTCAGAGACTGAATGTAAAGGTTTTCATTAACTGTAGAAAGTCCGCGAATAAGTTTGCAAAACTCATTTTCCCACTTCTCAGCAATAATATCCTGGATTGTAGAGCCATAGTTGTGGAGGTAGTAGGTAATCTGGACTGCTCTGGCAGATTTGACTTGTTGGTCTCTGCTGTTTGGAATAATTGTGACGCCGCCCAGTTGATGGCCAATGAAAGCGATTCTTCCACCCTTCAGGAAAAAAAAGCAAAATGAAATTATAAAATATTTAATACCAGTCCTTAAATAAAATCATAGCAATTCAGAATGCTTTTCTGCTATTATGAGTTGTCTTGGAACATGACATACATAATTAGTGTCCTTTGTTTGTATCTGTAAGGAACTAATGTTTCTTACAATTATATAAAATAAAATTCTTCAACAATTAGAAAATCCTGTGATAATCAATAAGCCTAAAGTGAAAAGATGGAGGACAATACAAACATGAAGGGTTTTTGGATGTTTTATACTATTCTGTTTACATTTCCTTTTCTACATTCAATCAGTGTGATTCTTGTTAAAATATATCAGATTCTCCTATCGATACAATCCAACAAACTATCCTCATTTAACTTGGTGGGGATTGTGGTGTCAGTATGTTGGAAAAGTGGACCTGTCTTTCCTTTCCTTTGGAAACACATAAAGTCAAGGGTTTCTGAGGCCAAACAAACAAGTGTGTTCTGTGTCTGCACTGTGGTTTCTCAGTGCATTGTGCCCGGTACAGTTCATGTGATTGCATCCTTATGAAATACCTAAACTTTTCAATCTGGAAAATCTAACTTGTACTGCTTTTCTTAAATGAATATTAGTTCACCTATCTGTTTGCCCTTCCCAAAAGAATACTCTTAGCCTTGTACATGGAATCTACACGTGAGTCTTCTGTAGTTTTGTTTATTCATTATGAGATGTACCAGGATGGTTATATCCACAGTAGGATGCTTTGTTGAGACTGTAAAATCAACAGGCTTTTAAAACTTTGTTGCATATTAGACACAATACAATATCCCTTAAATGATCAATTGAGTGCAAACTAAATTTGCCCTGAACGTGAAAATGTAGGCATGTGTACATGGGTGTGTGTAGCCTGTGCTTTCCTTTCACATCTCCAGATTTACACAGGTACTATAATTGGTGGCTCTGAATTAGTCCCAGTGTAAGTGAATGTGTTTTGTGTGTGTGTGTTGTCATGTTTTGTCTTGAAATTGACTGATGTCCTGTCCAGGGTTGTTTCCCTTTGCACAGTGAGCCTCTCCCCACACTGAATTGAATTCAGTAGATTTGTGAATGTGTGAATATACAGTATATATGTCATGTGTGCCAAATGGAGGGTCACCTTCCAGGTTTTGTGGAGGTAAGCCATTCCACCCTGGAGTGAGAGAGGGCGCAGTCGCTAACTTTGTCCCTTTTGTCACCCAGAGCCACAAGAAGACAGCCACTGTGGGCAATTGACTTCACCCCTAATGGCAGAATTGTGAATTTCCCATTGGGATTAATAAAGTATCTATCTATCTATCTATCTATCTATCTATCTATCTATCTATCTATCTATCTATCTATCTATCTATCTATCTAGAAGGAGTATAAAAGAGCAGACACCATTAAGAAGGCAAATATTTATTGTTTTCAAACATATAGCTTGCTTGGTATGTGGAGCAAATACCAAGGGAGGTTATATTAAACTATATGTCATAATTTAAAATTTAAGCAAATGGGGAGTAGGAGGTGGCATGTTTGACCTTTGAAACTGATGTTATTTTAGACACATTTTTGTCAGGCTAAATGGTCTGTTCTTTATAGAAATGTTCTAATATTCTAATATTATATATTAGTGGCAGATTCTGCCAAGATTGACATTTTTAACAAGATTGTCTTTAAAGTTCTTTACATAGTGTTTAAATAAACATACAGATAACTTAAAATGTTCTTCAGTTGTTGCATAAAAGTAGTCCTTTATCAATGTAGTTATAGAGTAGAGCAGTGGTCCTCAACCTGTGCAATCAGATGGTACATGAGGCAATAAAACAGGTTTAAAAAGGGAGCCTTGAAAGGGACCATGCTCAGTTGTGCTCCAATTTCACTGCTCCATTTTGGGGTGCACCTGCTGTGAGACTCCAATTCTGTCTCTCACACTCCCATTCTCCTATACCATATCCACCATTCACACCAAACCAAAGTCTCCTATTGCACACATTTGGTCATATTTTACAGCTCTCTCTTGTTCCTGACCTCTTTGAGTCAATCCACACCTGAATGTAGAGTGCTCAGGAACAACACACCAAGACCAATGGCTTTTTGCGGCATCTTCCTCACCCCCTCCACCCCACCTCCCATACTCACTCGAGTAGGCTGTACAGCTTGTGTGTGTCTCTCTACCAGGTCCAGTGTGGCAGTTATTTGGTGTAACAAACGTTACATCAATGGATAGAATATAAAATGAAGAACAAATACAAACGTTAATAATTAGTAATCTAACATTTCATTTTAGTATTATTAATTAATTAACAGCAAAAAGCTTAATTTTTTTTTTGGATGAGTTGCCAACATTCTGTAACTTTTGCCCTTCCTTACAAATTAAATACAGAAATTGGCACAAGCAGAATTGTACTTAAAGTTATCAAAACTAGAACTCGACCTTGACAATGATGGCCCTATAAAACACAAACACACTTGGGCCATAAAGGAGGCTCAAACCTTCACCACTGACTTTGAGTTTTTTTCTTTTCTACTCCTTTTGATTTTGATTCATATGTAACTATATTATCTTTGTAAATTAAAAGAATGGAAAATTTAGGTTTTTTAATTTTTATTTCTTATCAACCTATGTTATTGTTTTCACATTAAAAAAATAATTAAAATGCATTTGCTGTGCATATGAAAAATTAAATGACACACAGAACAATAAAAAAACTATCTATAATCCCTTGTTTAAATCCACAGATGCAATATTAGAGGGAGGTGTGGGAGTTAAAGAAATCTCACTTTTAGTTGTGCCTAGTAAGAGTTAACTACTTAACAATCTAAGACTGAATAATGGAACTTCAAAAAATGGTGAGCACTCCAGCCTAGAGTTATCACAAGACATTTGATCACATTTGTGTCACTTATGTGCTATACATGAGCATTTGTTTTGATTAATAGGTCTACTATTATGCAAAATCATACTGTGCAAGTTGTGCCACTGTTGTTAGCAGTAACCAAGATCCAAGATCTCTGCTTTGCAGCATTGGCTTTATATTGGGTGGGGGGTAACTAGATGGTACAACATTCTGGGGAGCCTTAACTAAAAATGTCTATGAAAGCCTGTTTAGAAGCATGGTAGGATGGTAGGATAACCTAGTAACTGCCAAAATCCACAGCTAAGACAGTTTGCACATACAAACTCCTCTTAGACAGTACAGTGCCTAGGCCAGAACAATATCTCACCCTATGCTTCTATTATGTTCCTTTAAAAGGTTTTCACATTTTACTAAGCTATAGCCCACCTTTCTGTCGTTGTATCTTTTCCACCATTACTGTAATATGGCTATGACTATTACTGCTACTGCCAAACAATAATCCAGTTCCATCTCACTGTGACAACTCATTGTCCAAATGACAAAAAGAAGGCAATTTAGTTAAGAGTGTACACCTGCAGAGCTAAAGAGGCAATGATTTTGGTGTATGAATGAGATCAGAATTACTGCTATGGGATTGTGTTATTTAAATAGAAAAAAGGATGGCTTTTTTCTTTTTCTGACTTGGTCTGTTTTAATGTATTTGTAGAAATAAAAAGACATATACAAGATATACTGATTTAACCTATTGTAAATACATCTTTCTTGGTGTTTTGATAATGTACTATAAAATAAAATATTTCTTAAGTTTTTTTGAGATAAAATAGATATTTGTTTAATGCAAGCTATTTTGCTTGTTCATTTTTCAAGAATGAAAATTATTATTTACATTATAAAGTCAAAAGAAAATACATATACTCTAGCAGGACAACTCATACCCAGATATACAACATGGTTTTTACAGCTTTCCTATTCTGGTCATTATATGAGTTATTAAGGCTAATAAAACTGAATGAGCACATGAAATTCATATATTGTATTGCAAGAAACAGCAAAGTAAGCAATGTTAACAAATAAAGCTAAAATGTTTTATTCTTGTAACCATTGTTATTCAAACATAACACACAAAAGACATGAAACAGATGTTTTAAACTGTTCCTATGAACAGTTCCAAGAATAGAAATCAGAAAATAACAATTGCTAAAGCTATGCACTTATATTATTCTTATTTATTGTATTTATAGTCATACTAGGGGGTTCCCCCCCTACTAGCTTTGCTCGCCAACCCCCCTGGCCTGCGCTACGTGCCACCACTTCGTATCTCTTCCACTCACGTTGTGAAGAGGGGAGCTGAACGCACCCCAAGGAGACGCAGTCGCTCTTCCAAAACCCCCTCTTAAACGGTGATACAATGGGAAAAAATAGGGTTTTTTTTACCTCCTTTTTACTCGATCGGCTGCTGGCTTGCTGTTGCTGCTGCTGCTCCTACTGCTGCCGTGTTGCGTTATCTGCATCTCGTGCGGCGCTTCAAACATTTAAAGGCCTGTACAGCAGCTGTCCTACTCTTTGTCTTTTATTTCCGCCCCGTGGTTAAATCTTTTGGCACAAAGTCTCGTCTTTCGGGACATGAGTTCTTGATATTTTTTAGTTTATAATTTAAAAACGGAATAAGAATCTGAAAATCTAACAACATCACATTAAAGTTTGATAAATTCTGAAAAGAATAATACCAAACATATATATGTAGGTTTTAAAATAAGCCCGATTTAAAGTATGACAAAAAAACGATACATAAAAACGTCACATAAAATCGTTGCACAAAATCGTTGCACTTTTAGGCTTAGGGATTTTATATATATAAAGAGTAGATTTTCTATGGATGTGTCATATCTTTTTTCTAGAAAATACAATTCATTTCATTAATTGTCATATGTACACAGTACAATAAGAATATTATTTGTATGTCTATCATGGACTAGTGAAAGTAGCACAATATAGCCATCACAAAATTAGAAAGAACATTAGAAAAATTCTTTCAAATAAAAAACAAGTTGAGCTTTAATTATCCCTAACTTACTACTCACTACTACATCACCTGGTAATTTTCTAATGGTTGTGTAAAATATACCCTTAAAAAGTTTCCAAATGTGTCCCGTGTTCTTGTTGAAGAATTTATTTTAACACTAAAATCACTGAAGCCTATTGAAAAAACTGGTAATCCCCCGGCCACCTTAAATTCCTTTGCACCACCTCATCAGGGTCTTTTGTTTTGTAAATGTGTCGATCAGCACAACCAGAAAACAGTCTGCTATCTCATGTCCCCAACCGCCCACAGCTGAACTCGGGCAAAAAGTTCTCCCAGCTCAAGGCTTTTTATCTGCGTGTGAGGTATCTGGAGTTTGCATAGGGTAAATAATACAGTGGAACCTCGGGTCACGAACATCTCGGAACACGTACAAATCGGGTTACAACCAAAAAGTTTGCCAAACTTTTGCATCTGTTCACGACCACACACTCGGGTGACGAACAAACCAGTTTCCCTTCTGGTTTGTACGCGCCAATGATTTCCGCACGTGTTCAGTCTCTCCCTGTGCATTCGCTGTGAACTCTTTGTGCTCTATTTCGAATTCTCTTCCGGTTCGTACGCACCAATGATTTCTCCCATGTGTTCAGTCTCTCCCTGTACAGTACATTGTTCTCGGTCAGACGTGCATCACCCTCTCCCCCCCAGCTTCCTTCTCACTTCCTTCATGCCAGAACTCGACTCATGCAAGGTTAGTTTTCTTGGTTGTTTATGGTTAGTTTTTGTATAAATTAACGATTTTTCAAATTTTCATTTATTTCCCTGTGCTTAAAACTCATTAAAAAAAGTATTTACAGTGAGCAATTCGTAAGGCTGTAGCGTGAACTCTTGCAATGTTAGTTTTCTCTGTTCAAGGTTTTCTCAGTGTTCTTCAATGTTTTTACATTTAGTTTACTATTACACTGTGCATTCTATGGTATAATTAACTATTTTTGTGCTTAAAAATCTTTAAAAAAAATATTTATATAGTTAGTACGGTCCAGAATGGATTAATTGTTTTTACATACAATCCTATGGGGGAAAATTATTTCGGGTCACAACCAAATCAGGTTGCAACCAGAGTTTTGGAATGAATTATGGTCATGACTGAGGTTCCACTGTATATTATTATTTGGAGCACATGCATTTTATGTGTGTTCTGTGTCTACAATGATCTATGTAAATGTAGGATGACAGGAAATGTGAGGCAAGAAATGTTGAAACACATACCTAAAGCAGAAACTTTTTTCATGTTATAGTACTAATGACAAAAATTTTGACATGAAGTGTACAATGTGTGAAGACTGTGTGAAGTCCAAATATCAAATAAAACTGTTTCACAAAAGGTACACGTATAACAAAACAAGTGCACTTTTATTCAAGAATATAACCAAAGAAAAAGAAATCGGGTTAGGGTACGACGCTGACAGCAGCAGTAAGAACTGCCTGACTCATAATCAAAAGGTTGCCGGTTCGATACTGGATGGTTTCTAGAATTACCATCTTGAGTAGTGAGCTGCTCTTGTTGTTACTATTATAGAATAAAAACATACATTTGATTTGAGTCTGTAACAGATGGTGTAAATTTATGGTACTTGTAAAGGTTAGTGTTTTTTTTATTCAGTTTTATTCTCTCAGTCATGTTTACACTCCCCCCAATCTGACACTTCTGTTTTCAAATAAAGATGTGCTATAACTCAGATGGTAAATCCTCCAGATTTACATAAAGTATGCATGCAAGTATAAACAGTACACCACTTGTGTAGCAGTAGCGTCTGCAGGCACACTTGTCACATCGAGTGAAATATAAACCTGGCCTAAATCTCAGTTTGGTTAAAACCTCGTAATCTCATTTGCTTTCAACACAATACAATAAAATATGACTTCAGATGACATATATTTTTATCTTTTGTTTTTTTGTTCTGTGATTCTGTTTTGTCTAATGGGAGTCACCATTTTTGGTTTCTGGGGGGCTTGTCCCTGGAAATTATACCACCACCACAATGATTTTAAGTCTGAGATATGTATGCTGTGTTGTTTGTGAAAGTTTTGTGTGTGTATTGATGAATTACTGGAATATACACACTTCAATTTAATGACACGTGTTTTGATCTCCTGATTTTGACCTTTAGATATTTTTGGCATTTAGATCCCTGTTTCGTTTCCTAGTAAAACTTGTGTTTCATTCTGTACCTCGGTCATGGTGGAAGAACAGTTTTTTAGTCCAGCATTGTACCATTTCTTTACAGGCTATTTATGTTTCAGTTTCTGCTTTAAAAAAAGCCACAGGAGTACTAAGAAGTAATTTTACTGATTTAATGACAGGGTTGTATATTTAACAAGGGTCGAGTTTGTTACCACCACTGTGAGGTAAATGACATCCTGATGACATCTGTTGCAGATATTCCTTAAATTTACTTTGCTAAAGATTTCAGAAACAAGATGTACATTTTTGTACATAGTATGTTTGAGGGCGGCATGGTGGCGCAGTGGGTAGCGCCTGCCTGCCTCGCAGTAAGGAGACCCGTGTTTACTTCCCAGGTCCTTCCTGTGTGGAGTTTGCATGTTCTCCCCATGTCTGCGTGGGTTTCCTCTGGGTGCTCTGGTTTTCTCCCACAGACCAGACATGCAGGTTATGTGCATTGGCGATCCGAAATTGTCCCTAGTGTGTGTTTGGTGTGTGGGTGTGTGTGTGTGCCCTGCGGTGGTCTGGCGCCCTGCCCAGGGTTTGTTTCCTGACTTGCGCCCTATGTTGGCTGGGACTGGCTCCAGCAAACCCCCATGACCCTGTAGTTGGGATATAGCGGGTTGGATAATGGATGGATGGATAGTATGTTTGAACATGGTATGTTTACAGACATTAGTACTAGTCATATAATATTATGGTGAGGTTTGGTTTGTTCAGCATAATATTGTTGTTGACTTGTGGTGCAATGTAGGTAGTAGTCAAAAAGACACAGGAGAATTTCTTCGAAAGACAAAATAACAAGCACTTCATCAATAATTTCCCTTAACCAATATCTTTGTGAGATGATTTAGTCCATTAATTTAGTCTGGGCAATACATCAGAAACCTTGTTAGGAGTCAGCCATGTCTTTTAGAAACAGAAAATACAGCAGATGGTGATATCTACCATACAGTCTTCCTCTGATATCGTCTATTTTTTTATTTAGAGACTAAATGTTTGGGAGAAAAATACTGTGCAGTTGAAAGCCTCCCCTTCATCCCTGAATCCTAGTTCTCATTATTAAGGTATTTCTGGTTATAAAATCCTAGTTGTGTTTGCTGGACATAGGCATCTCATAATACATTATTCAGTCCAATCATACATTTGTCCTTCAAAAGGTATTTTATTCATGTAACTGCCTAAATGTTGAATCCTGTACACTCACTCCATTATTAAAAAGTTTTTGGTGACTGCAAATAACTAAGGAAACAGAACAAACAAATGAAAGCAAGAAGATATATGGATATGGTTACTTCTTATATACTGTAACTACCATACGGGATGGACGGGCATCCCGGCTAAGAAAAGGGAAGAATCTTTACCCGGACAGGAAGCCCCAAGCAGATCGACAGGCATCCTGACCAAGAGAGAGGAAAGATCCTTACCTGACAGCCCTGGATATCAGTGCCTGTTCTGACACCCAGCAGGAAATGCCAGGAATTATAAACCCAGAACACTGGGTCGGGGGGGTGCCACAAGAAGGTGCTACAAGGAGATATACTCCTTACTATTTGGGAGTTCCACATGGAAGTGCTTCCAACAGGCAATTCCCTGGCACCAGAAGTACCTCCCAGGTCCTCAATAAAAGGAATCACACTGCCTTGTCCAGACGAGTCAGAGCTGGGAGGAAGGAAGGCAACACTCGACTGGAGGAGAGCAGTGCAGTGGTGAGAGAGAGAGAGGAAGGAGAGACACCTGTGGTTTTTTGCTTGTGTATACAAGGTATTTGTGTATTAAACACCCTTTATTTGATCCTGGGAATGTCTTGTGTCTTTGTGTTTGGGCTCTCTGGTGCCCCCCTGCCTTCATAATGAGGTTTAACCAGCACAACTGTATTCTGATAAAACAATCTTATATTAACCTATTTAGACTCATGCAATTTATTCATCACTTAATATATTCACGAAGCTGAGCAGCTATATTATATGCTACTCATAACTGTACCTTTTTTAATAGCACCTTACATACAGCTAATATGTTACTTTAAAAAGTTAATCACAAGTCAGAATTGGAAGCAGAGATGCACAATCTCATTGAATCCTTCCATTTGTTTTGTTAACCTATGTTTTAACTTCAGAACTGCAGTCCATCACAAGCCATACTCTACTGACACTCATCTAGGTTACCTAAATTACATTTCCATTCAGATGGGAAAGGTACTCTAGAAACAAACTGAGGTGAACATGAGGAAAATGTGAAAACACTACATGAACAATATCCAATATGGCATAACAGCAATGCTATTGGCAGGTATGTTGCTTTTGAAGACATATGAGATATTTATTATAAATAAAGCATAGCTCATAGAATTAAGGAGACATGAAATAAAAAAAACAAAAGTTTTTTTATAATTATTTAAACCTCTGCATTGTCAACTCAGTGTGCACTATTTGTATCCAACTAGTGTTGATATAAGTATAAGTTCTGCATTAACTGATTGCATGGTTAATGTAGACCTCAGAACTTTTAAAGACTATAATTAAAGTGCCTACCCATTATTTAACTGTACATTTTCTCTGCCTCTCCTGGTGAACATCAAGGACCTAGACTAACAAGGCTACTTTATACTTGCCCACCTTTCTTAGCTCTTCCTGAGTATTTCACAGATACCTCCAGGTAACTTGAAATATTTTAAAGATTTCACCTTTCCTGGATTTAGCACTGGTTGCATAGAAAAGCCCCCCATGTGCTATACTGAGTTACATGCCCAAACCCTCTTAACAGTAGTTTTCCTCAGAAATCCTCTCACACTGCTGAGCTCCTCACCCCTGACTCAAAGCTTAAGCCAAGTTCAGTGTGTAGAGACATGATTTCAGCATCTTGCACTCACAATCTCATTCATGATGTCACTAATGACCAGTCATGACCATTGGTGTTGACAGAGTTGTAGTGTGATCTATAAATTAGAAAAAAATGACTTTGAGCAAGTTAGCTCCTATTTCACCACTGTATTGTATACTACATCTGTAAAATGGCCTCTAGTGTGCAACAGATTCACTAGTCAAATACATGACCAGCTCTCTCCTCACTTGAAACGAAGACCCAGAAGTGCTTGAACCACTCCTTTTGGATCAGTTGCCCACTTCTTACCTGCAAGAAACCAGCAGACTGTGACCTCATTTTTGGCTGTGCCAATTTTCATCATAATTAGCTCATATTAAGCTCCATGTCAAAGATTACAGTCTGATGATGCCAAAAGGGAAACATTCCCTATGAAACAGCAATACGGCAGCACTTACATTTCCCAACTAGAAACAGTTCAATTACAAAAGTAGACAAGATGCAGTCCAATGGCCATGTTGTCCAATGCTGTGTAAAAAGACCAAAGAAGAAAAATCCAAAAATAGCACAGAATAATTTTCTTCCATACTAAGTGGAAAAGAATCCAGTTAAGGGTGAATAAAAAAGTCAAGAATTAGTGGCCTAGTATCAGTGCAGGTTTGGAAGATAACATTTATATTTAAGGCATTCTTGGTCACTTTCTTATCTGATGTGAGTTTATTTCATGTCAGAAGTCTACACTCTTATAGAGTGTGATCCAGACTCTAATTTTTCTCAGCTTTTTAAATATCACAAAACAAAATATGAAAATAAACATAATCATAAAGGTAAACATCCATCACACTCCCACCCCAGCCAGAGCCAAAAAAGCAGATAATTCAGGATAACGAGTACAAAGAAGAAAAATGACAGAAATAGAACTACGATTATAGCATGCCACCAGGGAAAAAGAGAAAAGGAGCTGAAGGAATGCTATTTTATGGGGCAACAGTGAGCCAGAATTTGAACAGCACAGCTGTAAAAAATCTAGTTTTCAATTGATTTGCTGGTTGCCCTTGTTAGTCCATGGCACAGACTCTTCAAGATGAATTAAACTGTAAAAAGAAGATTGCCAATTGTTCACAGTAACAAGCTCAGGGGTCCTTCCAATGGTAAGGAGGAAATAGTAAGGCTGCCAGAATACCGACTCAGAATAATTTACCTTGTAGAGAGTTAAGAGTACCACAGAGCAGTCGAAAGAGAAGGAAGATTTGAGGTAATAAAGGGTAATATAAACAGAAAAAGGAAGACATAAAGACATATGTATGACCAAAAGGAAAAAATCAGGAGGATAATGCCATAATTTGTGTAGAAAAATGCTCGGTATATCAAGGGAACACAGATGTCAGATTGCGTCAGTGGTGAGGCCTATCAGGCAATGTTTATTGGGAGCGAGCTGGATAAAGTTTATGAAGTTTTAAGTATGGGGTACTAGTAGTTGGGGTATCTATAGCAGTATCTAACTGTGGAGAATACAGTATACCAGAGCAGAGGGGACAGGAAAGTGGAGAAAACTGGGGAGGGGTTTGTAAGATGGTTTACAAAGTAAGGTATAGAAAATGTGGACATTTTTATTTTCTTGAATGGAAAATAATAAGAAATAGAATGCAGAAGGTGAGTAGGTAGAAGAATAGTCTGGGGCACAGGTGTCGAACTCCAGTCACGGAGGGCTGCAGTGGCTGCAGGTTTTTGTTTTAACCATCTTCTTCATTAGTGAACTAATTAACTTCTTTTGCCTTGGTTTTAATTAACTTGACTCTGGCCCCTTAGTTGTCTATTTTTCTTTAAGTAGCAGCCAAACAATTATAAGACACAAAACAAGCCACGACAATGGCCAGCTCCCCTTTGCCCATCACACAATATCTGAAAATAAAGAGAGGTGATGGTCTTGGTAAGGTTGATCTCTCAGGTCACCAAAACATTTTGACAGCGTTCTTAGAAAAAAACAGAAAAAACAACAGTTTTGGAAATGTGTGCTGTGGCAGAATGAGAGCAGCAACAAGCCATGGAATTAAATAATGGGCTTAATTAACAGCAAGAATCAGCTTCTCATTAAGAGATTGATTAGAGTTTGAAATCCCAGTTTAGCTGGTCATCTGTTGGCTCGTTTCACATCTCACTTCTGTTTGGCTATCATTTAATGAAGAAAGGAATAAATTCAGAGGACTGAATCCTTAAAAACAGTGCTATTAAAATGAAGGGAAAAGAAGTTAATTAGCAGTGAAAACTGGTCACTGATTAGGAAAAGGGTTAGAATGAAAACCTGCAGCCACTACGGCCCTCCAGGATTGGTGTTCGACACCCCTGGGCAATGCCACGTGTTCTAAGCATTTATTGGATTTGTAGGTAGCAAAAGATAGCCAAGCTAAGTGCAGAAAAACAAGTTTGTAAAGAGTGGAACAGCATGTGCCCCAAGCAATGAAAGAGATCAGTAAGTACACTAATTCCTGTGCACTGCAAAGAGGTAGTTAAAAATGGAGGGGATGTGTATGCCATCTTCCAGATAATACAAGAAGATTTTCCACATAATGCCAGACACTGATGCATGACAAGTTAGGTCTCAAGGAAAGTATAATGTTTTTAGATTTTGGATTATAGGATAGAACAACTTTATTTGAACTATGTTCCCATAGCTGGTTCAACACATCTGTTAAGCAAAGGGTTTGTGAAATGGAAGAGTTTAGTTTGAACATTACTGTATAGTTACTATGAAGCAAGCCGTACTAGGTGACAGAATGATATACCCCATTAATCATGTATAAGCTTTCATATAATATTATTACCAAGTATGGATGGCATATCTTGACAGATTAAAACAAAAGGAAAAAAAAACAAAAACAAGAGACCATAGTAGTATATGACTCATGATTATGTACAAGCAAAATTGATAGAATAGGAAACTTCTCCTAGAACTTGCATTACCTTTAAGAAACATTAATTTGCTCAATACAGTGAGATAATAAGAATACTTTTTCGAAACTCCTGACTGAAAACACTCAGAAATCCCGCACAAGTCTGAAACCATTATTAAAAGAGTAAGAATTTGAAAAGGAGATGAAAATGCACTATGCAGAGTTAATATAGTCTTAGAGAAGATTACTATTCTTCTTTTGCCATCTGACTGGCAATCTAATTCCCTGTGACTCTTTTCCAAATATTTGGCTGATAATCCAAACAGGCAACACATGTAGAGTTTTATATTATTAGTAAATCAGAAGGATTCAGTGTGCAAAATTAAACACACTGGAATAGTTTGGTGGTTAATGTATCTGCTTTTTTATTTGTTGGCAGTTCCATTCAGGAGATACTGAATTAGGCCCAACTTTTGTAGAAGCATGCAGCTTATCTTTATTATTTATATACCATGTAATGCCATTTAATGACTATTCAATAGAAAGTAACTGCCTCACCAAATCAGAGCATTTCATACAATCTGCATCATCAGAAGAACTTGGCTGTGTGTTCTTTACAAAGATGGCCCTGGAAATCTCACATAACTGAGAGTCTCAAATGCACAACTAAGTCACTAGTACTCAGCTTTGAAAGTTTATATTTCTTCTTTTGCTTCTTGTTGTGTCTTGGGTCCCATAACATTCATAAATAGAAAGATACACATTATCTACGATCAATAATGCTGCAGGCAACAAGGTACGCAGAATCAGCCTTTGTATAGCAGCCTAATAGAACATGTTATGCCACACACACACACACACAGCATTTCAGAAT
Organism: Erpetoichthys calabaricus; assembly: GCF_900747795.2. Classification (NCBI taxonomy): domain Eukaryota; kingdom Metazoa; phylum Chordata; class Cladistia; order Polypteriformes; family Polypteridae; genus Erpetoichthys; species Erpetoichthys calabaricus. The sequence continues at coordinate 51,994,522 of NC_041396.2, forward strand.
AATATCTGTCTCATATGATACATTAAACTTTTGACAAAAGAGGTTCCCTGGAAACACAAAGAGTGTTTTATAAAAGTTTTAAGTGCATTTCCATGTAAGGAGGCTTCAGTGAACATCTAGAGATTTGATTTTATTTTTCTGAAATGTTGAAATATAACACAAAAATCTAAAAGCAAAGAAGAGAGAAACTATTTGAGGTTTAGCATGGTAAACATGACACAACATATAATAGAATTAATGACTTAATTTTTCAAGATGGCACAGAAAGTAAAAAAATATAAGAATTTCTCTATAACTAAATATGTCACCATAATTAAGAAATAAGTACAAACAACATTAACAAGCTACTGTATCCCACTGTAGTAGTTTTATAGAAATACTGAAACATCTATTTTAATAAAATTCAAATAAACAGATTCATGTTAAAGGGGAAAGCTGACCATAATTACTTTATCTGAATTAGTACCTTTCCATATTTTTATTTGTGTTGCTTTTAAAATATTACTACTTGACTTTTTCATTTGGTTGGCTCTGTAGACAAATAAATGTTAGTTTTGAAAGCTGTAAAGGAATATATTTTCTTATTGTACATTCTTTTGTACTTATGATTTGAAATCTCTCTAATTAATTTGACTTCCAGGCCAGGGTTGAAATAAAAATAATTATTTCCAGCAATGACCATAACTATAAATTGTAAATTCAAATTTTCTTGTGTCTTAAACTTCTGTTATGCTTACGGGATAAAAGTCACATGTTCAAACACATGAAGCACAGTGCATTGGCTTACATTGGCAATTCAGTTGTCGTCACTCACTCTAATAAGCAGAAACAAGGGCCACTAGCACGATGTGCATCAAGTGACTCAGCTCTGCGAGGGCCTTCTCAAAAAATGTGCCATGACAGGTCCTGACAGTTCGGGACTGACAGAAACCATCGAGCTAAAGCAAAATGAACTTAAAGAAATGTGTGCATCACTGACAAAATTAATCTAAATTTAATCCTCATATTTAAAAGGTGAGCAGACTTCCAATTTCCTATATTTCTGAGTTTAATTTAGTCTATGAGCATAATTGTTATGCACAGATAAATTATTTTGAGCTTTGATAGCAACAATAATTATAGCCAGAAGACACAGAAATGCACTGATATGTAAAAAACAATTAATGTAGTGTAATTACACTGCCAAAACATTACTTTCATGCAGCAAATATGAAGATGTGTTAATAAACTGCATAACATTATGTGGTATTTTCTAATTTTGATTTAATTGATGCCCCTTTGAGTGAAAAAAAGTTTTTAAAAGGATGTCATGATTTATGCAGAGTTTTCCTCTTTATAAGCACCTCAGATACAATGATTTGAATAATCTTCCACTGGATAAACTATAATATCCAATAATTTGCAAATCATAATCTCATCAGAAGTTTAATACTCATCAGTAAAGTTCTGAATTCAGAAATCATATATAGTGGATTCGGAAAGTATTCAGACTCCTTCACTTTCTGCACACTACATTACAAGTCATAACCTTAGATCTTCTAATAGCGGCCTGCTCATAATTCCAGGAGCCAAGCTTAAAAGAATTGGTGAAGCTGCCTTTTGGCAGCATGCACCAAAAATCTGGAATACTTTACCAATGCTAATACACCAGACAAATACTGAGGAACATTTTAAGAAACAACTAAAATCCCACTTTTTTTATTTAGCTTTTTCATAGCATTAATTTAATTCTACTCTCAATACCCCAAATATGTATAGAATTATCATTTTCTTAAGTAAATTTGGAATCATTGTTAATCTTCTGCGCAGTTGCCTGTGGTATCTGAATGAAAGCAGATACTCCAACTTATCTTAAGACCAACTGTGTCGAACCCATCGAATCCCTAAGATGAAGACTAAAAAAAAAACAACAATAATGAATTACTTAAGATCATTTATGTTAGGCAGAATGCCCAGTGGGGCTAGGTGGTCTTTCAGTTTTGAAATCCCTACAGATTTTGTTTTCTTCTCCAGCTTAACTGTAGTTTTTTTAAAAAAAATTCTGTCCAACCTGGCCATATGAACTTTTCACTGGATTGTCACTTAGAACCTAAAAAAACATTATATTCTAAGGACTCTTTTTCTCTTAATTATATATTTCTTATGTATATGCAAAACTAAACTAACTTTGTCACAAAGCACTTTGAGCTACATCCTTTGTATGAAAGTGTCCAATAGAAATAAATGTTGTTGTTTAATTCCATCCGACTAACAGATGTATTAATCAAGATAAAGTGACATCTAAAACAAGAGACACCTGGAAGGACATTCATATTAAGTTTTATATCAGCAAAGTGATTGGCACACTCTGGCACACATGACCAAGCTTTAACCTTTACCTGGAAGTAATTTCTGGACAACAGTAGAAGCCATGCCTTATCTTAACACCAGACATTCACCTCTCTTTTCCTCTCTCTTAATATCTGCTGGCGTTCTGAACTGTCTGAAAGCCCCCTGACCACAATCTTGGCTCACCTGTCCTAAGATCAGCTCTTACTGCTACTGCTCTGTGTCAGTGGCTGAACCCATTCTGGGAGATAAAATCTTGCTTCAATGAAGGAATCATCTGTATCTACAGTATACTGTTGAAGAAGATAGCTGTGTCGCACAGCATTAAATATCTCCCTGAAGGCTAGGTATCATTAGAGCTGCTGTATAGATGCCAAGATAAATCCATCCATCCATTTTCCAACCCGCTGAATCCGAACACAGGGTCACGGGGGTCTGCTGGAGCCAATCCTAGCCAACACAGGGCGCAAGGCAGGGAACCAATCCTGGGCAGGGCGCCAACCCACCGCAGGACACACACACACCCATCCACACCAAGCACACACTAGGGCCAATTTAGAATCACCAATCGACCTATCCTGCATGTCTTTGGACTGTGGGAGGAAACCCGGAGCACCCGGAGGAAACCCACGCAGACACGGAAGAACATGCAAACTCCACGCAGGGAGGACCCGGGAAGCGAACCCAGGTCTCCTTACTGCGAGGCAGCAGTGTTACCACTGTGCCACCATGCCGCCTGCCAAGATAAATTAGAAGTTTAAAAAATTAATACACTCCAGCTAAGCTATTGTTGTGACGTATTTAATCTACACTGTGTAACAAGATTGTAAACAATGAATCAGGTAAATATTTAGCTTTTAGCAGGTTTTACCTAAACAGCAGGCTGTGTCATGGCATAATGTTTAAATTCACTCAAACTTCATTATAGTGAGGAAGGGTAAAATAGCTGGGAAGTCACATGAAAGCTTCTAAAGAGAAAACTCAATGGAAAAGCTTAAAAAATAAATTAATCAAACCTGGAACCATAAAAACCTCTGAAACGATTTAAAAACAACCAGCTGTGTGTTATATGTTTGTCTCTTCCCATCTTTTATGTAAGTATACCTAAGAAATTATCCTATTTCTATAATCCTTTTGTTTATTGAGATCTACTCTCTATATATAAAATTCTTAGCCTAAAAGTGCAGCGATTTTGTGCAATGATTTTATGTCACGTTTTTTGTCATGCTTTAAATTGGGCTTATTTTAAAGCCTACATATATATGTTTGGTATCATTCTTTTCTGAATTTATCAAACTTTAATGTGTGTTGTTTTTAAATTATAAACTAAAAAATATCAAGAACTCACATCCCTCAAGACCAGACTTAACCAACACTGCCAAGTGATTTAACCACGCCCAAGGCCAGAAAAAAAAAGATAAAGAGTAGGACAGCTGCTGTACAGGCTTTTAAATATTCTAAGTGCCATGCAAGATGCAGATCATGCAGCATAGCAGCAGCAGCAGTAGCAGCAGCAAGCCAGCAGCTGATTGAGCAAAGAGGAGGTAAAAAAAATACTGTATTTGTTTCCCATTGTATAACCGTTTAAGAGGGGGTTTTGGAGGAGCGACCAAATCTCTTTGGGGTGCGTTCAGCCACCCTCTTCACAACATGAGCGGCAGAGATGTGAAGTGGCTGGTGCATAGCGTAGGCTGGGGGGGTTGGCAAGCGAAGCGCGCAGGGGGCGAACCCCTAGTTTTATATCATTCTGTTTCTTACAATTAATCTAATGGCTGGTAATCCTGATCTGTTAAGAAATGTAAAAAATATAAGGTTGGGAGCATTATAGAAAAGTCAAGTTTTTTTCATCCAGACACTATAGTTTTCCTTCAACATTTCAAAGATGTACATTTAATCACATTATAAACTGGCAATAGTAGTGAGTTGTATGTATTCTGCGATGGCCGTGAAGTTCGTTCTGGGGGTGGTTTTTTGCCTCGTGCTTGAGATAAGCTCCTTCTAGTCTCCTCATCAAGGAACTGAATTATACAGACTTAATAATGAATTTAGAAATTATTCTTGTCAGCTAGGAAATTCAGTTAAAGACAAGAATGAATTACCCTTTAATTTAAAGAGCATTGGTAGTAAGACATGTAGGTATAATGGTCTCAGTATTCTCAGAATATAACCTTTTCCCACATCCTGAACTGGTTACCTTGCTTCTTAACATTACAACTTTAGCTGCATTATTTTTTTAAAGATAATTTACATAATTTAGGCAACACTTGAATGCACTCTATGCAGAGACCTACTTTGAGCACAGTGGTTGCTTTTAAAAAGGAAAAAAATCTCCAGTGAGTGACTACATTTGACTAACCACGAGAGACTATAGTGATTGCTGCATATGCAGGGCAATGAAATGTTATGTTATGAGGAACAAAGTCAATTGTGTGTGATAATGGAAGAGTGAGTGTGTTTTTACTGGGCACTGTTTGACAACGTGCCCTGGAAAAAACCTGAACTCCAGAATGAAAAATTAATAACACAAAATAGCCTACTCTTCTGAATATGAAATGTATTAGTAGCTACAAGCTACATTAACATGCTTTTGATGAATGGAAAATTTAATGTTAAATCTTGATTAATGTTTCTGAGAAGGAATTGAGCACATTTTTTCATACGGAAGTTTCAGATACATTTCCCAGGAATTTAGAAATAAGCTGACTAGATTTACTATTTTCAATTTTTTTTTAACAAATACAGTATTTTGGAAAGTAACAAACTGTTTCTTTCAAAGTATCAGAAAGAAAAATATTTTACTATGACCTTTATGTTTTCAACTTGTCACTGTTCTGACTTGCATTTGTGATTCATTTGTGAATAAGCATTCTTTCAAATAACCTTATATTAGGCAGGCAGTGTGGCCCACTAGCCATGTCAAAGCACTAAAAAACACATCAATCCCTGCCATAAATGTGCTATGCGACATCGAGCAAGTTACTGAACCTGCCTGAGCTCCAGCTGTATGTAGACAATTAACCTATAGCTCAGTACTTGTAAAGCACCATGGGATGGTGTTAACTATTAAAATGAACTACGGAAACTAAACGCTGTTTCTTTAGTGTTAAACCTGATTATTCTGATTATTTGCTATACTGTAAATTCAATTTTGGAAATAAAACAAGTACTCAGCAGATTTCCCCACATCAGCTTAGCATTTAGATTGTTCTCAGAATGTGAGCTTTGCACGTTCTCCTTTCTGAGGGGTTTTGAACAGGCAGCTCCTCTAAGAAGTGCTACTATGTCAACTAATGCATTTGGCAAACTAAGATAGAGGCCATATCTACAAAAATCCATCATTCCATTTATTCTCTCACCTGCTTTCTCTTATTTTGGGTTTTGGGTAGTTGCAACCTATCCCAGCAGCACCTCTGGACAGGTACCAGTCCATGGCCGTTATGTTGAATACTTTCATTTTAGCTTTGAAGGGAGTTACAGAACGTGGTGAAGTGCTGTGTGTTGATTATTAGCACATGTAAGTAAGAATTCACTGTACCCTTTAGGCATAACAATAATGACCCTATAAACCCATCAACATAAATATCTGCTGTACATTCCCAATTCAGGGTGGAAGGGGCAATATGTAATTGTACTATATACACAATGGCTTCAATATCAGTACACAGCATGTGATTGAAAGCCCATGGCCACCGCTAGGGTGCGCCCAAATGACTCCGGAGCCATGGACTGCAGCACTTCCGCCACACCAGGAAGTGCTGCTGGAAGAGTAACCAGGCACACCTGAAGTGCTTCTGGGAATCCATAAAGCAGTTCCACCACACCGGGAAGTGCTGCAGGGAAGTCGTCAAGGAACACCTGGAGCTCATCTGGGTGAAATATAAAATGGGCCGCCTCACTCCATTAAAAGAGCTGGGGTCAGAGGAGGAGGAGGACTAATCTTGCGAGGAGAGGAGTGGAGGTGGCTGAAGATAAAGTGACAAGTCGAGTAAAGAGACAAGAGAATAGGAGAAGGAAGGAAAACAGGACTGAGTATATTGTTGTTGTCATTTGTGCATTGTGCAGAAAAGCAATTAAAAGTGTGCTTCTGGGACTAATGTGTCTCGCTGCCTATATGTGCAAAGGGCTGATCTTCAATATATATAATTATTAAATAATTAATATATATATATAATATATCATTATTTTTTAATTAAAGCGTTATGCAAACCAAATGGCATATCCCTGTATTGATTAATCCTAATGTGGAATAATGCTAGACTGTATGCATATTTCAAAATCAGTAATTTACATCATTTGTTAAAAAGTAATAAAAAATTCACAAGGCTGTTTACATAATGAAAACCTCCTTTTTAGAATGATGTAAATAACAGCAGTTTGAATTATGAGCCTTCAGTTATACTCTAGGGAGAACTAATGCACACAATTGGTGATCAATTCTCTTTATCAACACAAACATTCATAATAGTATATTTTTAGTATATTTTTCTTAGGTTACCTCATGAGAATGGATAACATGAGAACTGTAAACAAAAAATATTCCAGCAATTTTGACATGCTCTTAGAAAAACTAGTAGCTTTGACTTTCCTTGCCATTTTCATCCAACCTGTCTTAATGACCATTTCTTTGTCTCATGCATTATGTTAATATTTACAACATCATCAATTAATGACAGGAACTTTGGTCTGCATCTCAATAAGTGATTTTGATTCTGATTTTGAATAAGAAAGAATAACTGAAGCTTTAGGACCTAAAAGGATTAACCCATAAACATTTACATGCTGTCAGTTGATCAATGACAAAAAATTATTTATATGTGATGTTTTGTTATTAAACAGAACATCTACCTTTTTTTACATCCTCAACTAGAAAAACAACTGTCATGGAAATAATTGACAGAATATACAGTTTACTGTTTGCTGCCAATTCATAATTTTTTTCCTTTTCACATTTGCCTTTTTCTCACCTACACCGCTAAATGATGTAGCTCTTTTTGGTTTCACTTGTCACTGTTTTGGCAAACTGTATACAACCATCAGTAGTCATACCAGCAGAATCAGATCCAATTTTATTCACAGTTTATACGGCTACTCCACAATCACTAATACTGAGAAATGCATGATTGTTTCTTATATACTATATTTACTATATATATGCCACTAACTTCACCCCTTTAGCTTCCATGCTATATAATAAGCATCTACACATGAAGTCAGCATTCATTTGGGACCTAGCTTCCGAGAAAGATGGTAACTTTCCAAACTGTGTCCAGAATCTGATAGTGGGAGAAGCATAGATAAACATAAAGGTCATCTGCACTGATTTGTTGGTCTGTCTCACTATACCAAATGCTAAAGCTCACAGCTCCACAGTTCCATGAAGAAGAATCCATGTTTTTCAAAAAAAACAGCACTGTGCACATGAATAATTCACAACACATGTTGAAGTTTGTGTTGCACAGACAAGTGAAAAGTGAAGTTGTATGAGTATAATTTACAATATCACGCAAAGAACCATATACCAGCAATCAAGCATAGTGGCGAGTAAAACATTTAAGCTTAGGATGCTATTGGCGATAATGAAGCTGATACAGGATGTTACGTCTTTACTCAGTTGTTGGCCTTTTCCAGTATACAGTGATCCCTCGCTATATCGCGCTTCGCCTTTCGCGGCTCCACTCTATCACGGAAGAGTATCAGGAGTGATTTGTGACAGACGGGTATCAGCAAGAGTGAAAGGGAAGGTCTACAGGACGGTAGTGAGACCAGCTATGTTATATGGGTTGGAGATGGTGACACTGACCAGAAAGCAGGAGAGAGCTGGAAGGTGGCAGAATTAAAGATGCTAAGATTTGTACTGGGTGTGATGAGGATGGATAGGATTAGAAATAAGCACATTAGAGGGTCAGCTCAAGTTGGACGGTTAGGAGACAAAGTCAGAGAGGCAAGATTGCACTGGTTTGGACATGTGCAGAGGAGAGATGCTGGATATATTGGGAGAAGGATGCTAAGGATAGAGCTGCCAGGGAAGAGGAAAAGAGGAAGGCCTAAGTGAAGGTTTATGGATGTGGTGAGAGGGGACATGCAGGTGATGGGTGTGTAACAGAGCAAGATGCAGAGGACAGAAAGATATGGAAGAAGATGATCTGCTGTGGCAACCCCTAACGGGAAGAAGAAGTATGTCATTTGAAGACTACATTCAGACTACATTCAGGGCAATCCTGGAACTACTACAGGCATGTCCCCAGAAAGGCCAGCAGTTGTCTATCCTAGAGATCCTTCTGGCAGTCAATGTTCCTGCATTCCCAAAGTCCAGTACAATGCTTAAAGGTTTGGCATCCTTGGCAGGGTTAGTGCAGATAGTATTGAATATATGACAGGTCTGAACCTACTGTCTTCAAGAGCTTTGTGCTGTCACATTCAACCTGAGGAGCCTCTCCCAACCTTCCTTTTCCTCAAGTTACTTCAGAGGTGCTCTTTAAAAAAAAAATGGAGAACACAATAATCCATTGACTGTTTATTCCCCTATTATACAATATTAATTTTCTCAAACTCAACTTTCATAGTTTGACGGCCCTCGAGTGGCTGCCAGTCTGCATTACTATTACTATGGGACCACCTACTGCATGAACATCACTTTATTCTAGATTTGTAGTTTTATTAGTGTGTTTTTTTACTTACAGAAGTGCCCCTACCAGGCCCACCTTCTGTCTTGTTTCATTTTTATGTGCCTTTTGCCAGGTCAACAACCTATCAGAATATATTTAACCACTGTGTATACTGACTTGCAGAGTGATATGATGTCACAAGCATCACCTACCTGTCCTCCTGAATAATCACAAGCAATGAGCATTTCAATAGACCTACTGTATTTTTTAATGGTAAGAAACTTGGTTAGACAAAAAAACTTACAGTACTTTCAGGATCTTGGATTCTACCTAAGCTCTATGCTGCTGATTTAGACAAACAATTAATGTCTTTAATGTAATAGCGTATGAGCATATACATGAAACCCTGAATCTGAAAATGAGTAGACTGCAGCTAAATTTACAGCGTTAGTATCATCAACAATGTCATCAAATAAATTTTAGCTGCAACATATTTGACCACTTATAGTATTGTACTATGAACATATTGCAGTCACTATTCATTCGTAGGATGCAAAAGAGTTATTTAATATGCCATGCATACCTTAACTATTAAAAAGCAGTTAGAGTGGGCCCAGTATTATCAACTATGTTCCAGTCCATCACAGACCACAATTACGTCTATTCAGACATTATTCAGACAATCCAGATGGGCCACTTTGAGTGTTTCTGTAACTGCTGATCTCCTGGGATTTTCACACACAACAATCTCTAGAGTTCACTCACAATGGTGTGAAAAGCAAAAAAACATCCAGTGAGTGGCAGTTCTGTGTAAGGAAACACTTTGTTAATGACATAGTTCAGAGGAGAATGGTCTGTCTGGCTCAAGCTAACAGAAAGGTAATGGTAATTCAAATAACCACTCCGTTCAACTGTAATGAGCAGAATAGCATCTTGGAATGCACAACACTTCGAACTTTGAGGAAGACGAACTACCACAGCAGAAGACCACATCGGGGGTCCATTCTTGTCAGCAAAGAACAGAAATCTGAAGCTGCTGTGGGCACAGGCTCACCAAAACTGTATAGCTGAAGACAGGAAAAATGTAGCCTGGTCAGTCGAATTTCGATTTTTGCTGAGGCACACAGATGATGAGGTCAAAATTCGGCACCAACAGCATGAATCCATCAATATGGATAAGAATCTCAAAGAAACGTTTCTGTCATCTTTTGGAATCCGTGTTAAGAAGAACTGAGGCTGTATTGATGGAAAAAGGAGGCCTCACTTAGTATTAGTATATTGTTCCTAATAATTTGCTCAGTGAGTGCATCTCATTCAAGCAAATATACATAATGCACTATACTTAAAATTGCATTTATTAATAAATTACTTCTTTTGACCTTTAAATACTGTGTAAAAATGTGCTATATAAGCGGCTACTCTATATTTTATACTTGGATTATTGAAGAAAACCTAACTTATTACAAACTTTAATTTCTTTTCTTCAAGCCATGCCTGTTTAATCATCACCATTTACCATTATCAACAAACCACTATTAATTAGGCAATCATAAAGCTCTTGAATTTTAGTCTATATAATACTGTGAGTATAACAATGGAGTGAAATCAGTGATTATGGCAGAAAAAAAGGGGCATGCACAGCCTTCCAGGTGGGATTCCATATATAGCAATATTTTAAATAAAATATATTAAACATTGTACAGAGGGTTTGAAGTATTAGTTTTTTGTTATTAAGTGAATGTTAAACAAAGACCACTTAAAGAAACTGGAAAAAAACTTGTGTGCTGGTGTTTTTGACCTTTACACAACACTGTGGTGTTCCTTTCCTACAATACGCAGGCAACAACACAGAGACATTCCAATATTTACTGAGTACAAAAACACTTCTAAGAGTGCAATCTTAATGAATAATTTATTTGAATAGTTTCATCTTTTTGACTTTGTAGCTTTTACTCATAGGTTATGAATAATGTACTCTACATCCATGCCGCACAATGTTCTTGCCTTGCTCTTCTTTTTGTCACATTGGGCTCCACATGCCTTTGAGTTAGAAGAAGCAAAATAGAAAAGAGATGGAAACATTTGTTGCAGACATCCTAGACAATCATAGATACAATTAGGCATATAATACCTATGAACAGCTACGTAAAAATTAAATAATACCAATTATAAATTTACTGCTTAAAGATCTGAAGCAGCATCATTGAACTTCTGAAACCAGTAAATATTTAAAACCAATAAAAATTGAATTTGTAACAAGTTTGTGCACAATAGCTCTACAGTAAACATATAAAGAATTTTGTTTTGTTGTATTTCAGTTCTGTTAATTGCATTATGAAGTTGGATTTATTTATTTTATAAGATACAGTAATAAAACAACCAGAAATTGAATGTCTGACTGAGATTTTTCCTAGAGGTCACCGTGTTGATGAAAGCAATGTTTAGCATAATGTGCTTATGTATATTTTTAATTATGAATATTTCAATTAGACCACCTGAGGCTTCTCAAGGCAGAAGTAGGAGGATGGCACAAGAAATAGCAGAGCCCATGCCTAGTGGGATTACCCTGAGAGTGGTTCCAGTCTGGGGCCTTAAACCTCATTCCAGTAAGCTGTCCAAGAAAGAAGAAATACCAGATGACTATAATGGGAGGTACACATTTGGTTAAGAACTGCTTAGCAGGGCTTCAACATTGGGAAATGGACCAGCCACCCCACTATATAGGCAAAGAATTGTATCTGGTGTAGAACAGCCTTGAGAAACAACATGGTTTTCTTTTAAACATATTATGTATTTTTTGTTGCTAGTTCTGTTTATCTATTCCTATATTTGTAAGAAGACCCATTACTTGTTTTTCTTTAGACTCCTTCATGTTCATTTTCCAGATGGGCTGTGTCATCCAAATGTGTTCCCTCTTCCCCACTATGTAAAGTCCAAAATGCAACCAAAAATAAATGAAACTTTGAATGGAGAGCCGCAAAGATGACAACCAAGAGTTTGCAAATGGTTGCAGACAATTGGTAGACATCTACTAAGCAGCAATTATTGAATCTGCCATAAAAAGAATGCATAACATCATTTAAAAGAAGGTAAGCATTTGTCAGTGGATTTGAAAAAATGTAAAATGTGCGATGTCTAGGAAGAATTCAGAGAAGAGCATTGGAAAATTATTAATTTTGTAAATCTCAGTAAAAAAATGTATGAGTTTCTTTATTGGTAATAGAATTAGGTAAAAGTTTTGCAAAAAAAAAACATGCCAAGGGCCCTTTAAAGACTTCAGGAACAGTAAGGTACTAGAGAGATATTTAGCCTAGCATTCCTGTAAGACTAAAGAGGAAAACAATTCATCCTGGAAATTATTTGAGTGCTTGGCACAAAGTAACCCCAGAATGTTTTTTTTTAATTGAATTTATTAAAAGCATATAACATTCCATACAATCAAGTCAAACTTAACAAAACTAAATACAAATAAACCCTCACCCATGAGAAAGAGAGGAAGGCCAACAACCAGAGCAAAACTGTTGAGAGTAGTAAAAAGAGAAAGGAGTCTTTTCTCCCAGTATAAATGCTTAATTTAAAATGTTATTGATTAGATCCTGCCAGGTTTAAAAAACGTTTTGAACAGATCCTCTAAGTGAGAATTAGATTTTTTCCAATTTCAAATAGCATATAACATCAGTTACCCACTGACTTAAAAGAGTTGGGCTAGGATTCTTCTAGTTGAGCAAGACAAGTCTGCGTGCCAATAGTGAAGTAAAGGCAATTACAGTTTCTTTGTCCTTCTCCCCTTTAAGCCCATCTGGAAGAACACCAAACACAGCTGTTAGTGGATTAGGAGGGATTGTGACACCAAGGCTGTCTGAAAGGCATTTAAAATTTTTTGTCCAGAATGATGTTAATTTGGTGCAGGCCCAAAACATATGGCCTAGTGAAGCTGTAGCTTGACTGCAACAATCGCAGGTTGGATCTTGCCCTGGGAACAGTTTGGACAAGTTCAAACGAGAGAGATCTGCTCGGTAAAAGATTTTAATTTGCATAAATGAATGTTTTGCGCAAATAGAGCTTGAGTGAATTCTATGTGTGGCTGCCTTCCACTTCGTTTCTGAAATGCTGAGTAAGACATTCTTTTCCCACGGTGCTCTGGGATCTTTAAAAGAAAGGGAATTTAAAATGTTTTTATATTTTATAGAAATGCTGTCTGAGTCCCCAAGACCGATCAATATCTCTTCTGGAATAGAAATAGGTGGGAGGTGAGAAAAACTGGGCAGATTTCGTTTAGAAAAGTTTCTAATTTGGAGATAGTGGAAAAATTGTGTTGATGGGAGATTAAATTTGGAGTGTAATTGTTCAAAGGATGCGAAGACATTATTTATATACAAATCTCTAAATGATTTAATCCAATACATTTTCCAAACATTAAAAACTGTGTAAGTTCGAGAGAGTGGAAAAAGGTGGTTACCATGTAGAAGTGCCGCAGATAAAATATTCTCTAACTTAAAGTGCTTCCTACATTGGTTCCATATTCTGAGTGAATGAAGGAGAAATGGGTTGTTAGTATATTGGTGATACCTTGTATTTTCTGGAGTACAAAGCAAGGAATATAAAGAAGTGCTGCAGGATTTAATTTATATTGCAGACCAAGTCTGTTGTCCAGGTTTTTATAACTTGTGTGTTTGCTGCCCAGTAATAAAATTGAAAATTAGGTAGAGCCTTTGCCATATTCTGATTTAGGTCATTGTAGGGTTGCCTTTTGAATGTGTGAATTTTTCGAATTCCAAATAAATGAGGTTATGATTGAATCTAATTTCTTTAAAAAGATTTGTTAATGTATATGGGGATGTTTTGAAATAGGAACAGAAGCTCAGAGAGGATATATATCTTCACAAAGTTAATTCTTCCTGCTAATGTAAGATGGAGGGCAGACCATCTATGCATATCTTGTTTAATTTTGTCCATGCAAATAGCAACATTTTGTTGAAAACAAGCTTTATATTATTTATTTGTGATTTTGACTCCTAGATATTTAAACTAATTTGCAATGATAAAAGGGATGGTGTCCAATCTAATGTTGTTTGCTAGAGAATTCACTGAAAAGAGCACACTTTTGTTCAAATTAATTTTAAGACCAGATATCATCTGAAATTATACTAGTGCTGTTAGGGCTGTAGGCACAGATTTTTGTGGGTCTGATATATACAGTACCATATCATCTGCATATAGTGATATTTTCCTTTTCAAGTCCTTCTCTGAAAATCCCTTTTATCTCTGATCCATTTTGAAAGTAAACAGCTAATGACTCAATGGCATTTGTAAATAGCAGTGGTGACAGGGGGCATCCTTGCCTAGTACCGCATACGAGTTTGAAGTAGTTTGAAATAATGTTAATACAAACTATAGCTTCTGGACTGGTATACAGTTGTTTGATCCATGCACATATGTTCAGACCAAACCCAAATTTATGCAAAGTGGTGAACAGGTAGTCCCATTCAACCAGATCAAATGCTGTTTCTGCATTCCAAGAGTGTTAGACATTATAGGTGAATATATTACATTAAATAGGCATCGAAGATTGGAAGCCAAATGTCTACCTTTAATAAATCTGGTTTGGTCTTGTGATGTTATTCAAGAAAGCACTTTCTCAGTCCTTCTGGCTAAGTCTTTGGAGAGTATCTTAATATCATTATTCAAGTGAGACTATTTTTTTAGGAATTAATGCTTGGCGAAAAGTTTGAGGTAGAATTTTTTTGTCTCTAGCTTCTATAAATGTTGCTAATAAGAGGGGAGGTAACTTAACAAATTTTTTTAATAAAATTCAGCAGGGTAGCCATCAGGACCATGCTGCTTTCCCACTCTGAAGTGAGTTTATAGCATCTAGTAATTCTGATAATGTCAGAGGTTTATCCAGTTTCTTTGCATTTAGAGTATTTAGCTGTGGTATTCGTAATGTGTCAAAAAGTGCATTAGATTGTGTCTTGTGTTCTTTAAACTGAGTAGAATATAAGGACTTATAGTAGTCTCTAAATGTATGTGTTAAATTTAATGGCCTATGCCTGTATATCCATCTGTGTTGGTGATTACTGATATTGCATTGCAAAATTCCTGCTTATGGATTTGTTACGTTAAGATCTTGTTAGCCTTCTCTCTGTGTTTGTAGTAATGATGTCATGATTTAAAAATTAGTTGATCCATTTTTTGTTTCTTTTGTTGTCAAGAGGTTGAGTTCTGATTGCAAAACCTGTCTTTTCCTAAACAGTGCCTCATTTGGAGAACTGTCATGTTCAAGATCTATTCTGGTAATTTCACTGATTAACTCTGATGCCTACTTGATTTTCCGATTTACTTTTGTGGGAAAGATATGAAATAATCTGTCCTCCTACAAAAGCCTTCAGAGTTTCCCAGAGTATTCCTGCAGAAACCTCAGAGCATGCATTTGTCTCTAAAAAAAATCAATTTTGTTGGATATAAATTCTGTACAGTTCTTGTCAGCTAATGGCAGAGGGTTAAGATGTCAGTTGCGAGATGAGTATGTGGGGCATAGGGATGTGTATTTGCAAGATTTGATCGTGGGCAAGAAATTGTTATCTATAACAAAATAATCAATTCCAGAAAGGGTTTTAAGGCTGCATCAATACGGGAGCACTTTGAGTCTGGAATCAGAGTGAAAGTTTTAGTCAAGGACTAAGTGAAGAGAGGAAATAGCCTCTGGAGGTAAAGAGGGACATGAAAGACACAGAAAGTGGGTGAGCCATGCCACCTAAAAAGGTAGGAGGCAAACCGGCAAAGGAACACCCGGGGTTCTTGTGTTTGTGTTATAAATTCCTTTAATACTTAGTGCTGCCAGTGTCTGTTAAGCAGTAAAAAAAGGCACATTTTGAAATAGTTTAGACACTGCTAGGAGATAAAGAAATTTAGGGGGTTTCTATATGTATAACCTCTAAATATCAGTTGAATATAAACAAAAATAGCGGATGACTAAAAATAAAAAAACACCACTGAAAAAATAAGGCTTTCTTTTCCAGAATGGATTAAAAGATATAATATACAAATAAATATATATATACTATACCATAAATATATGGGCGGCATGGTGATGAAGTGGTAGTGCTGCTGCCTCGCAAGAAGGAGACCTGGGTTTGCTTCCCGGGTCCTCCCTGCGTGGAGTTTGCATGTTCTCCCCCGTGTCTGCGTGGGTTTCCTCCCACAGTCCAAAGACATGCAGATTAGGTGAATTGGCGATCTGAAATTGTCCCTCATGTGTGCTTGGTATGTGGGTGTGTATGTGTCCTGTGGTGGGCTGGCGCCCTGCCCGGGATTTGTTTCCTGCCTTGCACCCTGTGTTGGCTGGGATTGGCTCCAGCAGACCCCTGTGACCCTCTGTTATGATATAGCGGGTTGGATAATGATTGACTAACTACACATATATATATATATATATATAAATGAAACAGCAAAATACTAGACCTTGTTCAGGTAGGGAGCACATTCCTAAAGTTCCAGTCCAGCTATTTTAATATGTTTCTCTGTGAGTATTTATTAAAGAGGAAGGAGTGTAAGGCTTGAAAATAAATGTTGCTGACATCATTTGCCAGGTTTTTTGATTCTGTAAATTAAGAACTATGGATGTCTACAAACTTTTTCTATCTCAACAAACACAAAGATAACTGGGTTACTTTTTTAGGATCAGTGGCATCACAATTTCTTGCTACACCTGTGTACTTGCAAAATGATTTAATTCTCCTCTGTGATCAGCCTTCGAGTCATACTTAACTGTAGTGTGACCTTTGAATCCCATATCTCTGCTTCACTCACAACTTCATTTTATCATCTAACTAACATGGCCAGTGCATGACCCTATTTCAGTAGTTCTGATGTTTAAAATACACTGACTTCCTGTGCAGCTCTGAATCATCTCATCATTATGTTTGCTCCAACATTCCATGCCTTGTGCGTGACCAGAAGGAAGGAAAGGCATCCTGGCTTGGGATAATGGAAGGTTTCATACCCAGCCTGAAGGCTATAATGGAAGGACTGGGAGAATGGGCTTACCAGGAGCAGGTCATTCACCTACACATCAGGTGGCAGTGTGCCTCTGGGCTAAACCTGATTAGGACACCCACAGGGATGCATGGGAAATTGAGTCCAGAAACGCAAACCTGTCAGGGTCTTTGGGGGACCGCCAAAGGGTGCTGCCATGAGAGTACTGTCCTGGTTTCCGCTTGAACTGAAAGTACTCCAGACAATTGGTTCAAGAGATTCTGGGGTCGAGCTTAAAAAAAAGCCAGCTGCCTCAGTTTGATGAGTCAAAATCGGGAGGAAGTGGGCTGCGCTCTTGGAGGAGGAAGGAAAATTGTATTTGATGTGTTTTTTGCTGGTTATTCTTGTGAAGAAGGTGTTGGGGCTCAATGAAAACATTTTTTTTGAGCGTAAACTGTGTTTGGGCTTTATTGTGTCTAAGTTTTGGGAGGCTGCAGCACACACTACTGGTCACAGCCTATACAGTGATCACAACATTAAGGCTAGATCATATGATCAAGCCCTTAGTATTTTGCAATTCTCAGAAAAAGTTAGTATCTCAAGCTGCCTTTTTAGGTCTGTCCATCATGCTTTATTCTGAAGACCCATATGTTGTCTTTGGCTTTATTAACTGCTGTCTCCTCATTTTTAAATTTCAAGTCTCTTCACTTCATGTTAACAGTAATGACAGCACCAAGTCATAGCACAGCTTGAATCACCAGCTGTGAAAACGCTTCCTAAAATTATGGAAAATGCATGAAACTATCTTGTACCTTTTCTTAGTCTTTGTTTTGTACCCTTCTTCATACTTTTAGACTGCAACTGCATTTGATGAGTGAAGTTGCTTTTGAGAGTGCTGTACTTTATTGTCAGGAATATTTTCCACGTCCTCCATGCAGTTGTCAGTTTGGCATTTTTATTTTTATTTAGTATTTAATTTGACAACCCTATGATAAGGAGCTAGAACAAATTCACCATCCCTTTTTAATGTATAAAAGGCAGCTAAAGGTTTTTGGTGTAAGACAGCTGACTGTAAAATGTTAAGCTTCAACACTCTACTTTTGCAAGGATTAACTGGCCAACTCAGTGAACCCATAAAATACTTGGTTAGATTTTATTTGACTCGGTTTACAGGTGGAATTGAGCTTAATATGGACAAATTAACATAATCTTCTGAGAATTACAGGGCTTCCACATGGTGTCCAGTAAATAGAGTGTCCACAGAAACCATACCTGGACATGTAGGATCATGAAAACGCCACACGATGGCTAGCTTTAACTGTAAAGCAGCAGTGCTAGTCATTATGTCCCAGTCTGCCAGCATACAAAAGTTTGTATGAAACAGTGTACATAATATAATGAAATTAAGTTTCATCTCCTGTTCTTTTCATTTCCTTCCAAATCCCAAAGATTTTCAAGTTGGACAGACTGCAGGTTCTGAATTGGCCAAGTAGGAGTGAAGAAGCCCTGTGATTTACCTGTACCTTGCCTGGGGTTTTTTATGCATTTTGATAATTGCTGCTTCAGAACCATGAAAAATGTATCAAAGTAAAGTAAGAAGGTTCAGAAACTGACTGAATAAATGATTAATGCATATATTTCCTGCTATATTATATGTAATCATGTTTTTTCACCAAGTGATTACATCTAGAAAGTGTACAGGAAAGGCTAACAGAATGTTAGTATCTCGGTGTGCACAGTACACGTCAAATGCACTATTCTGGAATCATCTGGAGTATTATTTACAGTTGTGGTGTCCATATTACAACAATTTCATAGCAGTGCTAGAGAAAGTCTAGAAGAGAGTACCTAGATTGATTCCAGGACTAGAAGATATAAGGAAAAATCAAAGCAGTCAATCCTTTTCAATTTAAGCAAACAAACACTTAGAGGTAACATGCCTGATGTTTTTAAAATTCTAAAAGGAATTAGTACAGTGGATTGAGGGTGTTACTTTAAGATGAGTTCAACGGGAACTGGGGGACATAGTTGGAAAATATGTTATGGGGGAATCTCACAGAAACATTAGAAAGTTATTCTTCACACAGACAACCACAGGCACTTAGAATAAATTGCCAAACAGTGTAGTAAGGAGTAGGACATTAGGGACCTTCACACCTCGACTTGATGTTCTTTTGGAGAAATAAGGTAGATTAGATTGCAGAGCTTTGTTGAACTGAATGGCCTGATCTAGTCAAAGATTTTCTACTGTTCTAATGTTACAAAGATGTATGCTGGTAGTGGAAAGATAAAAAATCAAGGCTGATTGAAAGTTTTAATAGCTATAGGCTGTAAAAGGTAAAAACACTTGCATACAAAATAGTCAATTTGAATAAAAAGAACAGGGGAAGGAGCACTAAACCTCTCTAATTCATATAAAGTATGAGGCTTTAAATTATATTTTACATACATTTACATACAGTTTGGGGAGGCCATGGAGAACGACTTTCGGACGGCTTCGAGGAGATTCTGGTCCACCATCCGGCGTCTCAGGAGGGGGAAGCAGTGCAGTGTCAACACTGTATATGGTGGGGATGGTGCGCTGCTGACCTCGACTCGGGCCGTTGTGGGTCGGTGGGGGGAGTACTTCGAAGACCTCCTCAATCCCATTAACATGCCTTCCAATGAGGAAGCAGAGCCTGGGGACTCAGAGGGGGGCTCCCCCATCTCTGGGGACTGAGGTCACCGAGGTGGTCAAAAAACTCCTTGGTGGCAGGGCCCCGGGGGTGGATGAGATACGCCCGGAGTTCCTCAAGGCTCTGGATGTTGTAGGACTGTCTTGGTTGACACGCCTCTGCAACATCGCGATGGACATCAGGGACAGTGCCTCTGGATTGGCAGACCGGGGTGGTGATCCCCCTCTTTAAGAAGGGGGATCGGAGGGTGTGTTCCAACTACAGAGGGATCACACTCCTCAGCCTCCCTGGAAAAGTCTATTCAGGGGTCCTGGAGAGGAGGGTCCGTCGGATAGTCGAGCCTCGGATTCAGGAGGAACAGTGTGGTTTTCGTCCTGGTCGCGGAACAGTGGACCAGCTCTATACCCTTAGCAGGGTCCTGGAGGGTGCATGGGAGTTTGCCCCAACCAGTCTACATGTGTTTTGTGGACTTGGAAAAGGCATTCGACCGTGTCCCTCAGGGAATCCTGTGGGGGGTACTCCGAGAGTATGGGGTACCGGCCCCCCTGATAAGGGCTGTTCGGTCCCTGTACGATCGGTGCCAGAGCTTGGTCCGCATTGCCGGCAGTAAGTCGAACCCGTTTCCAGTGAGAGTTGGACTCCGCCAGGGCTGCCCTTTGTCACCGATTCTGTTCATAACTTTTATGGACAGAATTTCTAGGCGCAGCCAGGGCGTTGAGGGGGTCCGGTTTGGTGGGCTCAGGATTGGGTCACTGCTTTTTGCAGATGATGTTGTCCTGTTTGCTTCATCAGGCCGTGATCTTCAGCTCTCTCTGGATCGGTTCGCAGCTGAGTGTGAAGCGGCTGGGATGAGCATCAGCACCTCCAAATCCGAGCCCATGGTCCTCAGCCGGAAAAGGGTGGAGTGCCCTCTCAGGGTTGGGAGCGAGATCCTGCCCCAAGTGGAGGAGTTCAAGTATCTCGGGATCTTGTTCACGAGTGAGGGAAGAATGGAGCGTGAGATCGACAGGCGGATCGGTGCGGCATCCGCAGTAATGCGGGCGCTGCATCGGTCTGTCGTGGTTGAAAAAGGAGCTGAGCCGCAAGGCTCAGCTCTCAATTTACCAGTCAATCTATGTTCCTACCCTCACCTATGGTCATGAACTATGGGTAGTGACCGAAAGAACGAGATCGCGAATACAAGTGGGCTGAAATGAGTTTCCTCCGCAGGGGTGTCTGGGCTTTCCCTTAAAGATAAGGTGAGAAGCTCAGTCATCCAGGAGGGGCTCAGAGTAGAGCCGCTGCTCCTCCGCATCGAGAGGAGTCAGATGAGGTGGCTTGGGCATCTGATCAGGATGCCTCCTGGACGCCCTCCCTGGTGAGGTGTTCCGGGCACGTCCAACCGGGAGGAGGCCCCAGGGAAGACCCAGGACACGTTGGAGGGACTATGTCTCTCGACTGGCCTGGGAACGCCTTGGGATTCTCCCGGAAGAGCTAGAAGAAGTGGCCGGGGAGAGGGAAGTCTGGGCATCTCTGCTCAAGCTGCTGCCCCCGCGACCCGACCTCGGATAAGCGGGAGACAATGATGGATGGATGGATGGATGGATGGATGGATACATTATATTTTAACTATTTATATTTTTTAATTCACATATTGTTTTTTCATACCAATAAAATGTGGATGTCACCTAAATTGTACTATGTTTAGGCGGAAATGTGTGAATTTCTTTCTAGTTTCCCACCTGTACTTACTGTATATTCAGGCTCTGAGTAAATTATATCCACTTTTTAAAAGAATGTCTGTTTGGACTCTTGATAAACAAGACACATCAGAAAAGAAAATAGCATTAAATGATTAATATGATTTCAAAACAACATTAACCTGAAAGCAGACTCAGTTCAGTCTACACCGTACAACAGAATGTGAACCTCTGTATCTCTACACCTGCTTCAGATTGAAGGTTTCGCTGGTACTGTATATGACAACACACACAGGCACCATTGCACACAGCTAAGGTTTACAACCCTCTTACTTCCTGAGCAGGAGCACATCTGCAGTTTTTGATAAAAGTAATTATTGAGACATATTGAGATATATTAAGATAAATTTAATTATCTAAAGTATATAGACCTACGTATACAGTATTCACATTGCATTGGCTTCTATTTTTTCCCTTAAATTTTGGTGAGTACTTTACTGGCCTATTAAGCTATGTCAATCAAACTTGCCAGTTGATTTTTGTGCTTAACATGCTATTGTTTGCTATCATTTAGCTTTTTATCTCATCCGGGTGCTGTCCTGTTTCACCCTGTCCACTTGTGCCTTCCATATTGCCTATGATGGTGTGTAATGTACTCATGTCAGCCTATAAAAGGTTGAACTGTCACATTGTAAAGATGCTTTAGTTAACACGGCTCATTTCTATGCTAATTTTATGTTTTTAGATGTGTCTTTGGTTTTCTGGCATTTTAACTTCCTTACACATTATATTGACTTGAATTTTTTTAATTCCCATTTTGCCATTGCTTTTGTTCTGTCCTCTTCTTCTTTTTAGGTCATTCTACAATCCAAACCTCCAATTAGAGACAAAAACTTAAGAATATTCACCAGGTTGAAGGCTCAATTGAAGTAAAAAATTAGTTGCACTGTTGAAGCGTGCTTCTCTTTTCGTATGTACACTCAGTTGTATTTAACTGAGAACATCAAGGCTACCAGGAGAATATCAGTTATCAGTAAAAATGCTATACAAGATACATTTATATGTACTGTATATCCATCCATCAGTTCTTATGTGTTTATTCAGTGTGTACTTATTGGTTATGACAATCAGCTAATTATCCAAATGTATACATCCTACTCTAATTTGTAGTAACTACTGACCTAATAATCAATACAGTGCTGGTGCCCGCTGTTTTATAGCTGTCAGTACTTAAAGAGAAATGCACTATACTATGCACAAGGACACTTTAATAAGGCAATCAAATAATTTAATCACAAACCAACAATGAGTTTTAGATGCAGGCTACCCTCAATAGCTGCTGAAGTAAGCACCATGTTTGCCAAGAAAATCCATTCCACTATTTCCTAAACTCTTATCTTCTAAGACAGGGTTGTAAGGAGCCAGTACTGATTCCAGCTGCATCCGTCACACAGCAAAACCAATCACAGGCAGACATTAATTCATAGTATGACACAGCTATGTAGCTACCTACCCATGCAAACACAACTTAGAAATATGTCATGCATGTCTTTGGGATTTGGGAGAAAGCCCTTGCACCCAGGAAAAACTCAAGTGGACACAAAGAAGACTTCCAGACTTCACAGAAAATGGCTTGGGAACTGAACTTTGGTCACTGAAGGGACTGAGGCAACAGTGCTAATGACTGCACCACCATTATCTCCTGCTAAAGAAAGTGACAATCAATTTTCAATAACTATATGACTATAGCTTGTAGCAGAGCAGGATAGTTCATTATATGGATGGGAAGCCACTGTGATGATACAAGCAGATTAGCTGGCAGGGAAAGGAAATAAATTTGTACCCAGCCGGTATATTTTAATAGATGGACAGAGAAAAGCAGAGGGTCGGGAGTGGTTCCATCCCCAAACACTAGGTGGCAGTGGTCCTTGTATGGTAACGCAACCGGGACACCCACAGGGGGTGCTTGGGATTTGGAGTTCGGTTGTGCAGCCCTCTTGGGGTCCCTGGGGATTGATAGATGGTCCTGTTGTGGGAGGACCTCCCTATGGCCTGGATGTGATTCAGCGAGGATACAGCCAGAAGAATTCTCAGGTCCAACTTAAAAGGAGACTGCTGCCTCACTTCATTTGAGTCAGAGTTGGGAATCAGCAGGCAAGGATGAAGAATTGTGTACTTTGTATTGTTGTATAGCTGATTACTGGAGAGAGGATTGTGAGAAGTGAGTTGAGAGAAAACGAATTCCTTTCTTTTATCCTGATAATATGTGCTGTATTGCTGTGTCTTGGGGTTGGGGCTCAGTGATACCCCCTTGTGGTCACAAGCTATACTGAAATGTAAACATTAAACAACTAATACAGCATAAAATTTGAACTTTCATTCTTTTCATACCAATTCATTTAGCCTGTTAATTTTTCTATTGGTGAAACTGATTAATAAGATTACTCATTTGTGGACAGAGAAATAACTAAAGGACTACAGATTTTCAGATTTATTAGGGGAAAGCAGTGCTGTGTAGAATATGTTGTGGTTTCTAGATAAACTTGGATTGTACTGAAATCATCTTTTTCTTCTTTTTCATTTTGTGTGTTTGCAGCAGGCGCATTACATGCATCATCCAAACATTGATTTTGTGCATAAATATCTAAACAATATAAAACTACAAGAAACATTTAAAAATTCTTACAGTCCTTTCTAAATAAATGGAGACCACTACCAGAACACATAACTTATTTATTGGTGCATTGTTTGGCTGCTTCACATGACTAACTGCAGAACTGAGATGAAATGGTTTTATCCATTCTGTTGCTTTGTATTTAAATGGTCTCCCTTTGAAACAAGTGAACAGCCCAACATTTTAAATCCCACACAGCAACTGTATGTAAACGTTGTGCACTGTGTGAAAATGTCATCATGTATACAAGTAAAATGTGAAAGAATACTATTTTACTTGTAGTTTCTATTTAAAATAGAATTAGAATGCAGAACTTAAGAAACATTTCAGCAGCTTTTAATAAATGTATAAAGAAAATGAAGCATGATGGCTGCATAATAGTCTGATAATAATGCAAATCATGCAGCAAGGGGAGAATATCGCTGATACGGCAAATATGGTGTGCGTCTCTTCACATAAGCGCAAGGGCTTGTGCAATATGCTGTGCTGTCTTCATGCATTGTTCTCATTGGATAATTTAGTTTTTTGCCTCCACTGTACTTCCAATTTCCTTTTTAAAGCATCATTAAGAATTTGCTAAAACATCTTTCTCAAAGTTTTACTATTGTTCACTTTTCACAAATTTCAAAAAAGTGTGTATCTATAGGTATGCAGGTTTACAGAAAGTTAAAAAAATGTGTTTCTCCTCCAGTAACTAGCTAATCAACTGAAGCATGTTGAGAAGCATATAATAGGCCTAACAATATTGTAATTTATGTGCTGTTTCTCCAAGAGACAGATGGCAAATCAATGTTGCTTTCCACAGGATTGATTTTTTTTTCTTTTCATTTGCAAAAGTGTTTTTTTTTTATATTAATTTAACTTACAAAAATGCTTTTACCAATTTAGGCCATTTGCGTTAGTTCATTTTATTAAACATCTAAATATATGAATTAAAAAACCCAATAACCTACCACTAGAGAGAATTGGTTGAATAAAACAGTTACTTAGAAGTTAATTATAAAAAATAAGAGCTCTCTACGCAGCCTTATAACATAATTTGAGAAAAATGAAGATGGAGTATCCTCAGGTGTGCTCAAAACTTAAAACAAAAACAATGTGAAACTTGTGTTGTCTTTAATTCTCTAACGGAGTGGCAGGAAGGGGCTAAATAAAGCGAGAACATACTGTAACACAACGCTGAGCTGAATAAAGTAAACTGTAATAATCTACTGGCATGTATAATGCAATTATGGGGTGGCTGTCAAACAATAGGAGGATGTAACCTAATTACTAAAGGACAGAGTTAACACAAAAGTATCTCTGCCTCTTACCTCCACACTTCTTTCTTCACTGCAGCTTGCCAATAAATGTTGGCTCTCGGCTCACCATTTTGATGCTTTATAAATTAAATGTATTACTATCATTGTTATTCAGGAGAATGTGCTAGATTGATTCCTCATCCTCATTCTGATTTCTGTTACCTTTACTGCAGCTTCTCTATAACTTCTTTACATTTGCAAGATTGCTTGTTCAATACTCTTTACTGGCTTTCTGCATAACTTCAGCAAGTGATTTAACAGCATGCCAAGTGTATGATTGTACATTCTTATAAACTGCATTCACTGAAGGAGTAAAGTGGTTTTAATTGTGTTCACCATAAACAAAATACACCAGACTGCACATCAACAACACCTGTAATAATAAGAAGAATAACAAAAGAACTGGAGCTTTCCTCTAAAAGAGCAGCATTCCATACATGATAAACCCTGTGCCACTGCACTTCACATTTGCACTGCCACTGTACACAGAACTAAAGACACTGAGGACTTGACCCAAGATGCTGAGTAAACTGATCACAGCAATGCAGCAAGTCTGTGGTGGGGACTCAATCTTTAAACATATTGTTATCATACGAACATTTAACCACAAGGCCACACGATTGATTCTGCCTTACACCCTGCAGCTAACAAAACATAACCTTCCATAATTAAAGTTTTAGTCCTGCTGGTTTGAAAGCCTCCCCTGGTTCTGCTTTCATAACATATTTATACAATGTATTTTTTTTTTGTTTTCATTGTTCATATCAGCCTTTCTTGCGCTAAGAGAGCGCACTCTACACTTTGTATGCACACACACACACACTCACACCCACACACATATATATATATATACAGTATATTTACATTCTCTGTCTTTTTCTTATCTCTCAGGTGTGTGATTAACTGCTGTGTGTATGTCGACTATGTAACTTATAATTGGAGAGTCACCAAAACCGCAGTCAAATTCCTTGTATGCATGCATACTTGGCCAACTAATCTCATTCTGATTCTGATATGCACCCTTGCGCAGTTTTGGCATGCTGCATTTTCTGTAAACACTTGAGAATTTAACAAATATTAAAGTCACGATGATAGCGCAGCAGTTATTGCACATTTGTACTCCAACCCAGCTCATACAATGTCTGTATGGAATTTCGCATGCTCTTCCAGTTTCTTAGAGTGTTCTCTCCAGGTCCTATGGCCTCATGGGTGTGAGATCACAAGTTCTACAAAGTCCTGGCTCATTGTTCAGAACCCATTCCAGCCCTGCACCCCATGCTGCTGGGCTGTGCTGTGGTACGCTTGGCCCTTACTGGATTAAGTGTGTTCACAAATGATAAAAATGAATGAATCAATGGAATTACAATTAATGTATCAATATGCTGCCTATGCTACTTTCATCCAGACTCTACTAATAATTTCATTATATACAAAATATAACATAACATGAAAATAATTATTATATTGTTACTTTCTTTTCAGTAAATTTTGATTTATTAGAAGAATTCCAGTTAAAATGATAAAATGTAAAAATAGATTTTGGAATTTCTAAACATACAGGTTTATACATTTATAAAGGTTTAGAGGACCATTGTTTAGCAAGTAACTCTATGTTTTAATAAAGCCTAAAAATATGTAAGGAATGAAATAACCTATTTGCCAAATGTAACAATTACAATGAAATTCTCATTTGGTTTGTTTTTTCATTAATAACACAATCAGAATATTAAAAAATAATAAGCAATATAAATAGAGTATTGAACAGAAACACAAAGTGTGTACAAATGTGCAAAATCAAGTTTAAACAAACTGCTATCTGACAGTCACAGTGTTAAAGGATAGTATTCAAACAAGAAGTCATACATAAAATATATGCTACAGTGCACAATAAAACTACTTGTCATGTGTTTTAATAATTCAGTTGGAATGAAAATGTCCTCAATGCCCCTCTAGTGAAGTAAGCTTGGAGTCGGATTTAGAGACATTGCTCTGATTGCTTTGCTCCTGCTGTTTTTTTTTCTGGTGCTGTTTTGTGGTCCATTATTTAAATAAGTTTTAATTCCGGTTGTGTACATTAAGCATCTACAATAACTGTGTCTTGAACCTGTGACCACATATAGAGAACATGTCTGGAGGAGAGTTTATGTCCTAAAATTTGATAACAAATTGAACAGAAAAGATATGAAAAGGAAAAGAATAATAAAAAGACACAGATTTTGCAGATGAAGAAAGGATATGAAAGTGATGGAAGAAACTCATTGGCTACATGCAGAGCTGTAAACAACGTATGTCACGATACTTCAGATTAATGTCCTTCTTGGGTAGAATGCAATGAATACTTAGAAAAAGAAATATTTGGATGTCACTTCATAGCTGTAAAGAATAATACCAAACAGACGTTATCTGGGAATGTATTGGGATTCAAATAATTCAAGGTTATTTGTTACTCATGGGGATACTATAAACTAAACTGAGGAGGGGTCTCTTCAGAGTTTAAATCTACATTTGTCACTTTAGGTTGTGCTTAATATCAAGCCAAAAAAGGTTGAAATATATATTTCTTTACTAAAAACACTTCCTAAAGTTATTCCAATTAAATAAATGATGATTATTTGCCAACTGTTAATACCTCCCATTCTCCAGAAGAATTATATACACACTATATATTAATTATTATTAGTTAATACAGGCTAAAATTTACTACAGTATTTCACAGATTATTAACCATTTCATAATGTAACAGACTTTCATTTTTCCTTGTTTTCTTTTCTTCCCAATTATTTTTTTTTTTTTTGTCATTTGCTGGCTTCTAATTACAGATTTTACAAAACACCATTGTGAAATCACATCCATTAATTCTTTAATATATATAAACTTTTAGGAACACCTCCTCATGAGTCACGGATTACAATACACTGCACTAAGTGCTCTTAAGTTTGAACACTACCTTTAAAAGTTAAATATTGGCTCATCATTTTCATTACTTTTCTACAAATCAGCTTTGATTCAATATTTTCTCTATATTCTTAATATAACTTTAATTAAGACAACTTGGAAAAAGGATTATTGTCTTTGATAGAGATGAAAAGTAAATTATAACATCCATTGCTATCCATTTTTGGTAAAAGAAAATTATTGAATAACAATAAAGGCAAATTCATTTTTGTCTTCAAATCACTGTTTATAGGAGAGGAGTCATATTTACTATAATATACTTCATATGAATTACTATTGTTAAGATAATTTTCTCACACAATAATTTCTGGGTAAGGCATACACATTTGTTTGCAGTGTAAGAACAATTCATGCTATGGTGTAAGAACCACACTTATTTCCTCCAAAGACTGAACTCGTAAAGGGTGTACTGGTGGTGCAGTGATTAGTACTGTTTCTCACAGCTGCCCTGACCAGAGTCACTTACTAAACGAAGTCTGTATATTTTACGCATGTCCACTTGCATCTCCTCAGAATATGCTCATTTCTACTCACAACCAAAACATGTTAGGATAACATGGCAAGTCTGAACTGCCTCAGAATGAGTGAACGTACAGTATGTATGTATCCAAGTGTGCCGTGCATCAGGCACGTGTCCCATCTGGGGTTCATTCCTGCTTATCACCCAGTGCTGCTGGGTCAGGCTGCAGCTCGCAAAGACCCTGCAATGGAAAGAATGATTGAATTCTTGAAGAAACGATTCATCTGGAAGCCTAGAATGTCATAAAGTGTTACCATAAATGATATTACATTATAATAATTTGTTTGAATTGTCTTCCAGTTTATTGAGGGTGGTCAATAATTTTTGTAGTATGTACTTTGTCTATACATGTAATCCTGTAGAGTTAATGTGTAAAACAGGAATATTTATTATATTAAGTATACTGAAAATAACTAACATAAACTCCACCCACTAATCAGTTTTTCATCACCATTTTTTAAGAATCAAAGCTTCTTCCTTATACTGGATTCCCATGTATTAAGGGATGCACAAACATTCTTATCCATTGGGTTGAGGGCTTCCATATCATGCAATCCTGAAGCAGTCAAAGTTTTGTATTTCTAACTTCGCCTTTATTATTCAGCATGGAGTAAACTTTCACCTGATATTATTCTCTCGCTGCGGCAGCCGTTCGGTGTCTCCTAAATGTCATAATTAGTCTCCAAGCTCCTGCTAAGGTAGGCTACATTAATACACAGCCTCACACAGTCATAACATTTAGAAAGGAACTGTAGTTGTGAGCGTGTGTTTATAGACAAGAAAGGCAAATCGACAACAAATTAGAAGTACGTATTTACCTTTGTGCTTATTATAAGTGCATATCCAATATTGGAAATTTTGAATTTAGGCGGCAAAAAGTTAGAATTAGAGAAGACTTGGAAGTCAGATCGCAAGGGAAATTTTTCGCCGTCACCTCATCAAAAGCAGAAGCAATATTAAAGTAAAAACACTTTGAAGTTCTATGTTGTTCGTACTTCACTGCGAATTAGTGAGGGCTCACTGTTAACATTAATGGTAAGTTTTAAACTTTATTTCCTGCCGCATAACGTTTTGAAAAGTTACTAGTGGGAATTTAGATTCGATGTAATACTATTTTTGAAACAGAAACGATAACATTCACATTACATTACTTGATGTCAAATAAAAATTCATGTGTGTGTATATATATATATGGATAATGCAATGGATATATGTATACACACACATGAATATATATATACACATACACATACATATATAATCTCTTAAAGGTAATTGTTTTAAATTGGTGGTGCAGTACTGCCCCGGAGCAGCGGGACTTTACGCACCCCTCAGCTAAGACTTCCCCGTATCTCTCGTGCTTGATTTGCCATGCAAACGCCGGACACGTATCACTAACCGGGCAATCCCCAGTACCAGCAGCCGCTCTTACCTTTAGCCTGGTGTCTGGATAGCTTACTTGAACCCTGGAAGGTGTACTGTTGGAGACCGCAGCCTGCCGGAGGTCCTCGAAGATCGAGATAATATCATCTAAAAGGCATTTCTTGTCCCGATTTCTCATGACACACAGATGAGCGAAAGTGTAATTAAACCCTCTGTAATTAACTTTCAATTCCAGCACCGATTTGTGGACCTGCAGCACTTCGTCAGCCAGCTCCAAAATGTTTTCCCCGGATTTCGAGAGTAGAATCAGCCTGCCATATCTGCCGGGGGTATGCAGGTCCGAATAGAGCTTGTTTTTGGACTGGTCGAGAGGGAACAGACTGTTCGCGAGGTTTCTTTCGATTTTAGCCAGGCTGTGGGTCGGAGCTACTAAAACCTCGAGGTCTGTTTCGGGCTTAAACCTGCTCAAGACGGTGGATCCGAAAATAATGGTGAGAACTGCGGGGACAGTGAGGAAAAACACGGGATGCCTGCTGACAAATAAGCCCAGCCAGTAAAAGGAAGATTTGAGCCCTCTGTGAATGACTTGCCGCAGCATCCTCCTCCAGATCCAGCTTGCAGATGCCCCTTTTCTTCCTATGAAGCACATGTGACATGTGGTTCCTTTGCCCCGCTCTCTGTCAATCCCTTTTACAATACACTACTGCTTTAAAACACTGCAGCAATTTGCAACAAGACAGCCAGATATTGATCACTCGTGGCTTTTTCTTTCCTCGTAAGACATCCCTCCCCCTTTTTTTAACCATTGATCTGTGATATAGTATTTGTATTGTTTCTGCTGCAATGACAAAAAAGAAAACGAGAAAAGAGAACCTTGCTTTGGTCTACGATGTGCATGTGTAGGTCTCCTTACTGTACTACCCGGTGTCGCTTGATATATGCACATAACTGTTAGCACGTCCGGCGTTTTCAACTGCGAGACTGAAGAAAATGATGATAGAATATTTTTAGAATATTATTTCATATTGTCAGGTATCCGATGGACGTAGAGCTTGTTCTTTCATCAGGTGAAAAAAACAGTGAATCTGCTGCAAAGGTGAAGGACAGAGAGAGTACCGCTAACGTAAAAAACCCTTTATCGTGCTTGATATGCTTTCCTCTACAGTTAATAAACGCCGATTTGAAAAGCTCTTAAAGATACAGCTGCTCTACTTTTTCCACCCAATGTACACTTTTCTAAAGGCGATGTCAGATAGTTTTTTCCCATACCAACAGTGTCTATATTTTAAAAATGTCTATTTATTATTGCGATTTCCAATAATTAGGTCCAAGCTGTGAAAACTTTCACTTTTTCAGTCTATTTGATCGTATTTTTCCGCGGTGTCCCAAAAATATTAGTAAATTAATCAGCTGGGACATTTCATGAGAATGAAATACATTTTTGATGTGGTTTGACTAAACGCATTTATTTATTTATAAAGAAACTAACAGAAAAAAGCAAACTAATAGCCATGATTGAATAAAGAAAGTAGTTGTTGCATCTTTTACATCCATTAGATAGATAGATAGATAGATAGATAGATAGATAGATAGATAGATAGATAGATAGATAGATAGATAGATAGATAGATAGATAGATAGATAGATAGATAGATAGATAGATACTTTATTAATCCCAAGGGGAATTCACAACAATTATCCATTGCATTATCCAACCTGTATAAATTGGTTCGGAGCTGTAGGGGCACAGTCCATCAGTAACACTCACTCACACTGGGCTAATTTACAGTAACTTCTAAAATGAACCTCACTCACTCTTCTTTGGGATGTGGGAGGTAAACTATCAAGGAAACTGAACATAAGAACACAAGGAGAACATGTAAACCCTGCACTGGTATTTACTCAGCTGGTATCCAAACCCAGATGTCTGGAGCTGTCAGACAGTTGTGTAACCACCAAATCATTGTAATGTCTTTTAATATACTTTATTACATTCCTTTTAACATATACTTAAAAACAGAGATGTCAGAGTGGTTCTTCAGAACAGTACCATAGGGACAAAAGTCCCATCAACATGAAGGTTCCAGGAAGAACATTTATTCATTTAGATTTGTAGCAGGCTCCACACAGTAAATAACCATTAATAGATGGTAAATGATTTGGTAAACACCAGTGGCTCGTGTTTTTAAAAAGGCACATGCTGCATACAATAACAAATGCCAAGCACAGGTTTTCTTAATCTGTTAGTGTCTTGCTAGGTAGCCTACCATATATTAAAGATTTTGCTTTTTTCTCCTTTCTACATATTAGGAGGTTTTCCAAAGCACAAAGAACCAACTTCATATTTAAAGAACTGTTCCCAGAAAGAAATGGTGCTTGGTCAACCAATGGTTCTATGAGGAACCACACAATCCAGAAAAGATCAATAAAATAAAATTAAACAACCCTTATTTTTAAGAGTGTACAGTCAGATATACATGTTAAGAAGCATCCTAACTGAACTTTGCAAATGTACTTGAAAAACTGATCACAGTGTTGGACTGAAAACCAAAAAACGGTCTGGGCATTTACAAAAGCCTGTACCATTATTTCCAGATGATGCAAACACAGCAAATAATACAGTAATAATAATTATACATTTTCCCATTTTCCTCGCCAACTCACACAAATAATAAAATGTTATTACACGTTAGCTAAAAAAAATAGCCAACTGTAAGTAAACATCATCCTTTAAACATTTCAAGCAAAATGTAAAACTATTGTTTTACTTTAGTCCTCGCTCATTTAAAATAAAATAAAAAATATTTTTAGCCCTACCGTATACTTGTGTCTTTACATAATATGCAGTGAATTCAGAAAGTAATCACCCACCTTCACTTTTTTCACGTTTTGCTATGTTGCAGCCTTCCGGTAAAATCATTTAACTTCATTTTTTTCCATATCAAGCAGCATTCAATACCTCCAAATAACAAAGAGAAAACAAGATTTTATAAATTCAGCAAATTTATGATAAAAACTGAAATATCACATTGACACAAGTATCCAGACCCACTGCTATGACACTTGAAATTTGCCTTAGATGCACCCCATTCTATTGATCGTCACTGAGCAGTTTCTACACCTTGTTTGGAGTCCATCTATGGTCAATTCCATTGATTGGACATGATCAGGAAAGGCAGACTCCTGTCTATAGAAAGTCCCAAAGTTGACAATAGGTTTCAGAGCAAAAATCTGGCCACGATGTTGAAGTAAATGCCTGTCTAGGTAAGGCTACAAAAACTTTCTGAAGAAGTGAAGTTTACCAAGAGCTCAGTTGACTTTGTAATTCTTAAATGGAATATGTTTGGAACAACCATGTTTTCTCTAGAGCTGGCTAAACTGAGCAATTAGTAGAAGAAAGGTCTTGGTAAGAGAGGTGACCAAGAACACCATGGACACTCTGGCTGAACTCCAGAGAAGTTGTGTGGAGACCGTGGAAAATTCCAGAGAGACAACCATCGCTGCCAACACTCCACTGATATAGGCTTAATGACAGACTGGCCAGAAAGAGCGAACTCATCAGTAAAAGACACATGGAAGCCCTCTTGGAGTTTGCAAAGAGGCGCTTAAATGACTCTCAGACTGTGAGAAATAAGATTCTCTGGTCTGATGAAGCCAAGATTAGAATCATGTCTGTTGGAGACCAGGCCTCACTATGCAATACTATTCCAGCAGTAAAGCATGGTGGTGGCAGAATTGTGCTGTGGGGTTGTTTTTCAGTGGCAGGACCTCGGAGATGAGACAAGGATGAGAGAAAGCCTGCTCCAGAGCACTGTGGACCTCAGACTGGGCCAATGGTTCACCTTCCACCAGAACAATGACCACAAGCACAAAACAGACAACATGGGTATAGTTTAGGATCAAGTTTGTGAATCTTTTTAAATGGCCGAATCATGGCCCAAACTTGAACCCAATCAAACAACTCTGGAGAGACTTGAAAACAGCTGTCCACCAACAGCCTCCATCCAACCTGACAGAGCTTGAGAGGATCTACTGAGAAGAATGGCAGAAAATGCAGGTGTGCTGAGCTTGTCACATCATACCTAAGAAAACTCCAGGCTGTAATCTCTGCTAAAGGTGATTCAACTAAGTGCTGAGTAATGGATCTGAATACTTGTGTCAATGTGACATTTCAGTTTTTTTATTTTTAAAAATGTGTAATAACTTATAAAATGCTGTTTCCCCATTGTCACTCTGGAATATTGAGTATTGTCAGATGAGAGGAAAAAATGAATTTAAATAATTTTAGCACAAAGCAGCAACATAAAATGTGAAAAAGTAAAGGGGTCTAAATATTTTCAAAATACACTGTACACTTTAAATCAAATAAAATGTAGATGTAGTCTGTCTTTCAAGCAGTAAGTTGTATTATTATGAATTCAGTTGAGGAATCCACTTACTCATTTCCGATGTTCTTTTTTCCAGGACAAGGCCTTAGCGAACCACAACACATATTGAAAGCATTGGCCTGGATGGTACACCATATCTTTGGTCACACTGATGCCCACTCACACTGGCTTAGTTAGAGTCACTAATTCATGTAACAGGCAACACTTTTAGACATACAAGAACAGTGGGGTTCTTGAAGAAACCCATCATGAACACAGGAAAACCAAGTGAGACTGAATTGCTGAAAACTGAACTCAGTTCTCTAGAGCTGTGAGGCTCCTTGATGCCCCTCTTGTAGTAACACTATGTAATAATGCTGTTACTGTCTTATTGATAATCATTACAAGTCTGAGAACACCTAAATCCATTCTTTAGCCACTATTACATGAAAATACTCAAGATGTCCCTATGAAATAGTATTTTCTAATTGAAATTTTAACAGTTTTATTGCTGAAAAGCTTCACTCACAAGCCATTTGTCTGACAAGAAGTATCAATAAAACTTGCAGGCAGGCAAACAGTATGAACAGCATCTGTTGGTAAATTATTTTTTGGCAGAACTTACTGTAGACGGCGTAAACAGCAATTCATTTACAGGAAAGTCTATCCAGGCCCAGTACGCATTCTTTGAAATTCAAGAGGAGTATCATGTGCCACCAATAACTTTTAGTGTGGTTTCCAAAGAAATTGCCTCAAATTTATCCTGTGGCATTTCCAAATTTGTTATCTTTAAATGACAAGTTTTCATTGTAACAGTTTGACATCTGAGAAGATGTTTGTTTAATTTATGAAGAGCAAATATGACTTAACAAAGTTCTCAGGGTCCAGATGATGTGCGATGAATGGCTGGTATGTTTTGTTGACTCATCTGCAAGCATTTTGTTAATGTTGTTGTTCACTAAATATCAGAACAGTGAGAACTCTTTCACATTTTACCAAATGTGTATTATGAATAAAGAAGGCTCTGTTGTGCATGAAAAGAGATGCACTTCTGTCATCGACTCATCTACATCCACATAGTTTCAAACAGGAATTTGTAGACAACTATCATACTGAGGACTATACTTTCAACATTCTATTGAGGGGTTATGTCAACACAGCAGAACTGCTGTGGCAAATGGTTGATTGTATGATGGATGAAAAGCAGGGAGGTGTATTTTTGTATACGTGGCTCTTCACAACCCATAACAATCAAAGTAAAATATGCCTAAAATGACAACAATTAAAAGCTAGATTTAAGACATTGATTTGGATCAGGACATGAAACAACTGAAAATTTAGAGCAACAAAAGAGAACAGTTGAAACAAAATTTGCAAGGTCAGTAGTCAAAAAAAGAAAAAAACTCTATTCAGCAAAGCCCAAAACAAATTCAATTTCAAGTTTTAACTGAAATGAAAAATTTTATCCTTCAAATGTTTGGATGCTGAGTTACTACTATAATAGCAGTATGGTGATAGCATAGACCACACCCACATGACCAGCAAAAACTAACAAAATGACACTGACATAATGTTATGAAAATACTGTTAAAATGAAACAGTTTTATAAATGATGCCAAAAAATAGGAAATAATTTCACAACATTAAAGTCCATTTATCAGAGAGTTGAGTTTCTAAGATTGCATAGACACCTGGAGCCACTAGACCAGGGCCACAGTAGGTGCAGGTTTTCATTCTAACCATCTCCTTAATTAGTGATCAGTTTTTGCTGCTAATTAACTTCTTTGCCTTTGTTTTAATTGACATGACTCAGACCCCTTAGTTGTTTCTTTGTCCTTAATTAGCAGCCAAACAATAATGAGACGCAAAACAAGCAGCCACATGACCTGCTAACCTGTGCCCATCACACAATATCTGAAAATAAAGAAGGGTGAAGGTCTTAGTAAAACAGAAAATCAACAGTTTTGGAAATGTCTGCTGTGGCAGAATGAGAGCAGCAACAAGCCATGGAATTAAATGACGGGTTCAATTAACAGCAAGAATCAGCATCTCATTAAGAAACTGGTTGGAGTGAAATTGGTTGGAATTTGAATCCCCAGTTTAATTGATAATCTGTTGGCTCATTTCACGTGTAATTTCTGTTTGGCTGTCATTTAATGAACAAAAGTATCAATTCAGGGGACAGAATCCTTAAAACAGGGCTAAAGAAAAGAAGTTAATTAGCAGTGAAAACTGGTCACTTATTATGAAAAAGGTTAGAATGAAAACCTGCAGCCACTGCGGTCCTCCAGGCCTGGAGTTTGACACCCCTGCACTAGACAGTGTTTCTGAAGGACGAGTCCAGGGATTTCCTAGGCTAGTCCTGATCAGGTGCATTGCCAATATGGGGTCTTGGTAGGCTTGTCTTCCTCCCGACCTTGTGTTGTAGCTTAACTTTCCAATTATTTTTTTTAACAAATGATAACTAACCTATGTTGCATACATGCATTTTAATATATATCTCCTTGTATATACAGTATATATGAACGTAAACAGCAAAATTACTAGTTTGACTTTGTCATTGGACAAGGCAATTTATGCTTTAGAACGTATATATATGGGTGGTCATTTTATGGCATAGAATGTTTAGAAAACAAGATTGCCTTTAATGTTACTGATCACGGTCACTCAAAGCATCTGGCATTAACAGGAGACAATCAAGTAGGAACTTTATTAATTTACTAGTTGTATGAGTAGGTCCTGATGGAAGGAACTGTGAACAAGGCCTGTTAAGCATTAACATTGTCTTCACAAACATCCCTTTTAGGTTTTTATTAATGAATGGAAGCCTAATGGAAAAAAAAAACACACATGACATGTTAGCTAGAGATGCCAGAAGTAAATGGGAGAAACTGAAGTCAGCTAGAACAGTGTCTCAGTTTCTCTGGTGTTGCAATCCCTTTTTCCCTGTATAAGTGTCTTTGTGACCCACTAATGGGATCATCAGAGTGACGTGAGTGATAGAGCAATCCACTTGCAACCCACTTCACAACTCAATACCATTATAAAGAACAGCAACTTGTGACCAGCCTGAGGCAGCCCACAGCTCAAATGTGGGTTGCAACCCAGTGGTTGAGAAACACTGAACTAGAAGAAGGTTGTATGGCATACTACGACCAAAACTTTGGCTGTCAGACTAAATGTCATGCTTGCTGTAAGCTAAACATGGCACATTCTCAAAAAACACCGCCCCCCATGAAGCATGGTAATGGTAGCATCATGCTGTTGGGGATGTTTCCCTGCAGGAGGTCCTAGAAGACTTGCAAGGGTAAAATGTATGCAGCAAATCTTGGTGGAGAACCTGATGCAGTCTGCAAGAAAGATTTGTTTGGGAGAAGATTTGCTTTCAATCAAAACAACAGCCCCAAGCATAAAGAAAAAGCTACACAGGAATGGTTTAAATACAACAATGTTAATGTCCTAGAGTTGCCGAGCCCAGATTGCAGTCTAAATAAGAATTTATGGCCAGACTTGAAAAAGGCTGTTCACTCAGGATTCACATGCATCCCGACAGAACTTAAGTAGTTTTGCTAAGAAGAATGTGGAAAAACTGCAGCATTGAGATGTGTAAAGCTGATAGAGTCCTGACAATAGAAACTTAAAGCTATCATGGCTGCCAAAGATGCAACTACTAAATACAGACTTGAAGGAGGTGAATACTAATGGCAATCAATTATTTTGTGTTTTATATTTGTAATTAATTTAGACTATTTTTCAGGGGTCTGTTTTCATTTTGACATTAAAGAGTCTATTTCTATTGATTACTGTCAAAAAAGCCAAATTAAACCCATTGTGGTTTAATGTTGTTTAATAAAGAAATGTGAAAACTTCCAAGTATGTGAATACTTAATTTTGTTGATGTCTGTCATTAAAATGGACAGATTCTTCTTAGAATAATGTAAAAAAATTCTTATATTAATCCTAAAATATCTGAAGCACTATCAGTTGAGCTACTTGCACATTTTATGTCCATTTTACATGAATCAATAACTTGCTTTAATATCTCCCCAGATTCACAATTCACAATCCATAACCGTAACTAGTGTTTTTTCTTGACTGTTATCTGCAGCTTAACTGAAAAGAGCTTACTGATAATTAGGCAAATTATGCTAGTTTCTATCAAAATATAAAACATATTCTGTTAATAAAGGTATTTAATGACATAATGATCCAGTGCTTCACTGGGACCAAGGTATGAATCCCAGTCACTGCACTGCATGCAGTTTGCAAGTTTTTCTCATCTTTGCATTTCTCCAGATATTCCTGTTCATTCCCACTTCCAACATTCATGACGTTTTGGTAATCAATATTTCTAAAAAAGCTCACAATAGATATACTCATGCTTTATTGGCATCACATCCAGGGCTGGTTCCTGCCTTCTGCCTAGTGTTGCTGAGATAGGCTCTAGCACCCTGCATACTGTATGGAACTACTTTTAAGGCCTCATAAAAGTAAAGTATTAGTGAATGTTGTTTTTAAAAAAAGAGGTCACAACTGATGCCCTGGCTTGAGTAGCATTTTATTTTGTACAGTGCACCCATTTAATATAAGGGGTTTTGTAAAAAAAAATATTTTAAATAAACATTCATATTTTTAGCAAGCATCTTAACAGCAAGTGTAAAGAAATGTAACTTTCATTGAGACTAAAACGAAATAAACAATAAAAGTACAATTTCTTCCTGAAATATAAGGTAAGGTTAAAACAACTCCAGGCATAACAGAGACGGACTTCCCATCCTTCTGAGTTATGTCTGCAGGAAACAGGTTTAGGTTTGCTCTGTTTGAGTATATGTGCCGAGGGGTTACCACATTGGTGGGTAATGATTACATACTACCATCCTGACATAAACTGAAGTATGTCCCTGATTTGGCTGTTTTCAGAAGGACAGCAGAGGGACATGTAACTTATAACAAAAGAAAATTATGTAAGTCATTCTGAAATTGTTAAATACTTTTAACTCTTAACTCTTAAAACTAAAGGTGGTGTTTCTTTATCCACACCCAGTATATCTTATTCAGAGTGTTTTAACAAGGTATAACAGAGTTTAGTTTTTGTGGGTGTGCACCTAATTTTTTAATGATTTTTTTTAAAGAACAACAATGTCATATACTGTATATAGATATGGATCTTGAATTTCATGTGTGATGGACAGCCTGACTTATCTTACTGTGTGTATATATTAAATTTACTCACTTAAAGTTTCTGTCCATTAATTAACAAAATAAACACTTCTTAAAGCCGGTACTAAAAAAATCAGGCAACATTATACCTTTGCTATATTAATCAATGAATGCTGTATAATTTGGATTATATTTAATTTAAATAAAGTTTTTAAAATTGCTTTTAAAGCACTATGTGAAATGAAGTTTCGTCAGAAAATCTCTTTGTCAGGGTTGTGTCATTTGCTGGGATCAGATTACTTTTTGCATCAGGACATGGAGGAGACATGAGGTGGTCAATAACACAGGATAAGGGTAAAATATTTAATGGACACGTCAAAATAACTCAGACATTAAATGTCGCAAAACAGTGATGCTAGACGTTTACAACTTTTCCCCTCCTTTTTTAAATTTGTCCCAACATTAACGCTACCTTTTAGAATACATTATTATTATTAAATCAGATTTATCAAGATCAGTATTATTTCACAATTCAAATTGTTTCATTGTTTTCAAGGTGACTTGCAAAGCTCATCAGACTTGGTTATTCTTTTACCTGTGTACTGATCAAGAATTTTTCACTTTCCATTTGCCTGCCTCACACCCAGTGAAGCTTGGATGGGCGCCTGCACCCAACAATCGTGAACTGGATACATTCATTATAATGTAATATAGGTGGATGCACAAATGTAACCATGCTCCTTACAATTAGGATGAGAAGGAGTGTGTTCATTTATCTGGACCATGTATGGTGCTGTATTAAAAGCCAATTAATCTAGCCATTATTTCAACTCATTCAAATATGTAACAGTAGAAATTAAAAGCAACAGTAGCTGTAAGCTGATTGGTCACATCAGTGCACTCTCACAGCAAACACATTTTTTTAAAATTTCTGAACCAATTCCATAAGAGTTAATAACAAATGCATTTCTTACCTTGAAAACCCTACTGAATTTTACTGCTGCCATGTCATCAAAGGCAGTGTCCGTCCCAGAGTGCTAAGTGAATATCCTCAACACTTTTGAACATGTAACCGTGATCTTTTCTTTCTGTTTTTCTCTGCCTTTCCAGCACTTTTGTGCTCCCTCACATGCTACCCTGTAACTCTTTACGTACCACCAGTAATATGTGTATCACAGGTTGAGAACTACTGGTGTGCAGTAATTACAGATTAAGTCCCTTTCACAACACATACATAGAACATGATACACATAGAAAATCATGGACTGCCTAATATTAAATTAAAAGTCTTTATTTATAAGCAGCTTTCTAAACAAAAGTAACTGTACTATTAGCCACTACTTCATCGAAATCAAACGTGGCCACTTCTGAGCACAAAGCAGGAAATAACCATAGATAGGATGGCAATTCAGTGCAAAGCACTAGTTACAGTAACACATACAGCACTAAAATATTTACTTTAGGCATGAATGAATGAATAACAATAATTCAAAATGAATGAAAGTAGGGTTCGCTTCCTGGGTCCTCCCTGTGTGGAGTTTGCATGTTCTCCCCTTGTCTGTGTGGGTTTCCTTCGGGTGCTCCGGTTTCCTCCCACAGTCCAAAGACATGCAGGTTAGGTCAATTGGCGATTCTAAATTGGCCCTAGTGTGTGCTTGGTGTGTTGGTGTGTGTGTGCGTGTGTGTCCTGTGGTGGGTTGGTGCCCTGCCCGGGATTGGTTCCCTGCCTTGCGCCCTGTGTTGGCTGAGATTGGCTCCAGCAGACCCCCGTGACCCTGTGTTTGGATTCAGCGGGTTGGACAATGGATGGATGGATGGATGAAAGTAGATAATGAACAACAGGAAGGAATTAATATAAAAAACAAAATTAGAACCTGATGGTTCTTGTAGACAATGGATTGTTTAAGTAGCTAATACACATAATTTTCTAGCAGCTGTCATATGCAGATTTTTCCTCAAATATGTAAGGTACAAAGACATAATCAAACATAAAATCCATCTAATTAAAACTCTCTTCAAAATAGGCTACATAAAATAAATTAAAATCATATCAGAATTAATTGTTATTTTAGTCATCAAAGGTTACACCATTATGTAAACTATATAGTAACTTATGCAACTAGGAGAAATATTAGAAT
Organism: Erpetoichthys calabaricus; assembly: GCF_900747795.2. Taxonomy (NCBI): domain Eukaryota; kingdom Metazoa; phylum Chordata; class Cladistia; order Polypteriformes; family Polypteridae; genus Erpetoichthys; species Erpetoichthys calabaricus. The sequence goes on from NC_041396.2 coordinate 52,036,281, forward strand.
GGTCTATGGTTGTTCTGAATTCAGTCAGTAATGTTAAATTTATAACCCAGTATCTGTTTTCTGTTTCTGAAAAAAAGAATTTCTACACTGTCAGAATACTAACAAAATAACAAACAACTCAAATTATATTGACAAGAACACACAGAAGTTTAATAAAAATGAACAAAACGCAAATACCGACTAGACAGGGAAGACACTTAGTAGAATATGCGATTATTAACCTTTGTCACTAATCAAAAAATCTGCCTCATTGGGAATAATATGTTAAAGCAAGGTTCTACATCTTTGTTTACGGCCTTTATTAACTGAATGTTCATCAGACTTCTCTGTCTTGATGTACAGGATAACTGGCACACTGTCTCACATATACTGAATGTATTAAGTATTGTAATACTGCTATCCAATTCCTTCTACTTTTGAAAATCATTGAACATATTTTGAATAGCATGATTATGATTTATATCTTGGCTAAACTTACAAAAAAAATCCTAATGCCTTTCTTGGACATTTAAATTGCTGCCAAAGTATTACAGTAAGCATCAATATACAATAAACTTTAGAAAAATGAACATGCACTCTGCTGCCTGAACTAATTTTTTTGCTCAATTGATTCACATTCATAGTCTAAAATATTTAATGCATGGCAAGTATCCATAATAGTGTGGTCTCTTTGTTCATCATCTTAATCACCGGGTTTTTAGTTTAATTCATTATAATTTACCATATAAAGAAAAAATAAAAAATGCTTGATTTGTAGTAAGACTCAACATTTCCCATTTCTACAAGACAAAATCAAACCCCCAACAAGATGCACAGATGACAAGTTATAGTCTATCACTTAGCATAAGAAGCTTTTTAAGGTAACTGTTTCATCATTAGTTATTCTCTACTTCAATTATATCGGGTTTTAGACACATGTCATATTTCCAGTCCATAAACAGTGGGAGCTCTATAACCTGCAAGTACATATAGCATTAATAAAATAATAATTCCTCCTACCCAAACATACTTTCAGGGCTTGTTATTCTATAATTTAATATTACAGTCCTTTCTGTCTTGACTCTTGAAGCTACTTTTCAGTGTTTAGATAATGAAGCAATAGAAAATGAAGCAATCTATACTAGCCAGCTGGCAAATAAAAATAAAAAATATGAGTGCAAAATGAAAAGCTGAGTTTGTACCACTTTAGGTGAACAGAGAAAGAGATGGATCAATGAACAAAGACATAGCCGAGGAACAAATCGAGTATCAAAACCAGGAAATCAATTCTAACATGCGTCTAAACTAAACCAGGATCAAAATCAGAAAATAGGGTGTGATATTCATAGTCCTGGTATTCACAAGTGCAATGAAGGGTTAGAGATGTACTGTCTCCACAAGGGCCAGCTTAAATAGCATTGTGCTGGTGATGACACATGATACAACCTATGGGGGGCAGGGCCTAGCAACTGACACGCCCATCCTGTTAACCACTGGCCCAAATGGTACCTCAGGAATAATGCTAAAATAAAACAATGACGTTGAAGTTATATTCAAAAAATGAAGGCATCATTATACCCCAATTAACTCACAACCAAAATAAAAAATTAGAGAAGAATATAGAAAAATTTATTAAGAAAAAAATTTAAGAAACAAAAGCTAAGCTAACAACTCAACAGGGTTTAGTAGTAAACAAAGCAAGCAGTCGGTAGAGGAAACAAGCAAAACTACATAGAATGTGTAAAAGCTTTCATCATAAAAAACTTTGCTCAACCAGTGTTAGCACCTGCATATGTAAATAAACATAAAACACGCTTGCACTAAATATAAAAGGTACCATATAAAAGGTAGCATGTAAACACAAAGTACAAAATAAGGGAACACGGTCACCGATTCTAAATAAATACATGCAACAGCTATAAGCATAGTCATAGATGCAAAAAAGGTATTAAACAAATAACACAAGAATCTACCAATTACAAAAAATCTATAATTTTACAATGCTTCCATAGTGGAGTAAAAGTATCTACCCAAACAATTTTACCACCCCTTAAGACACAACACAATGACATTGTGAGTACACCAATAGCACAACATGCACAAACTCCTGGGACATCATGACAGATGGCTACTTTGAAGGCTCGTATTAATGTAACATCACTTGTTAAATCTCAAAAGTAAAATACAAATTAAATATTACAAAAAATAAAAAATGACATCTGCTACACTGATTTGCTGAACATGAGGAAATAATTCCTTAGGTTAACAGTAAGTAATAATACTGACGATTAAAATTGGTTTGTTTTTTAGTGTACTAAAGACTTGAAATACTCAGGGAAGAAAAACTGAATACTAAACACCTCACGGCAGACAGGATATGAGTTATGGTCATCATTATGTAGAGTTTCCAGATTCTTCTCATCTTTACCTGGAATTACCTATCACAGCTCATGGACATGAATTGTAGATTAACTTTTGCTGTAGGTGTCATTTTGATGGACCAACAAGACGTTTTAATGTTTCTGTTGGTTAAATGTTCTCCTTATGCAGTCAATATTGTTGAGAACAGCAAGTTCAAAAAACAGTAAAACAAATGTGGAACTATTGAAAAATGAATGTGTAAAATTTGGAATAATTAGGAAAGTTCATGCCATCCATATTTATGGGTTTTATTGCAAAAAATCTCTCAGAGTCTAGAATCAAAAAGAGCAAAGTGAACAGTGAAGAGACACATTTCTAGAACATTTTAAGGGCAGAAGGAAGTACTGTGCATTAATGTGGTCATTAGCCTGAGATTTAAGGAAAAATAATATAACAAGACCTTGATCAAAGACATAAAGCCAAATATACAATGAAATAGCCTAAAAACAAATATTTTGCTCATAAGGAGCAAAGGCAAAGCTAAAAACCTCTATTCAGTCGAGAATATATTGTAGGATTTGAAACTTGTTGATTCTTAATGATCTCCTATGCTACCTATTTCACTTTTTGGTAAAGCTCTTTGCAAAATCTGATATTATATATTAATTATGTTTGCAGATGGAGAGTGTATCCTTATTTCTCTTGAAGTATATTTTGACATGAATGGAATGGCTTGAACTGCTAGCATAGTTTAAGCAATAACTGAAGGCTTTTCAACATTTCAATTTCATTATGTCTCAGATAAAATATTTCTGGATCTTTGGGAGATGTGACGTTTTCTAATATTTGATTATAGGAATGTACCTTGTTAGGCCTCTAAGGGAAGCAGAAGTAGTGATTTTTTTTTAACAATTTGGGTAAGAGTGTTGGCCTCAAAAGAAATGATCTGTAATAATTTAAACAAAACGCAAATCTGAATGAATGATTTTCCAAACTAGTTTCTATGAATTTCTTATAAACAGAAAGAAATCACGGAACCAGTTGTAGAACAAAATTTTATCCTTTGGATTTTTTTTTACCTTTTATGTCTTTAATCTTTGAACATTTATATAAAAAAACTAACAGCAGATTTATTAAAAATACATTCAAATAGAAAATAATAATATAAAAAACAGGAAGCATTGAGACTTTTAGATAGATAGATAGATAGATAGATAGATAGATAGATAGATAGATAGATAGATAGATAGATAGATAGATAGATAGATAGATAGATAGATAGATAGATACTTTATTAATCCCAAGGGGAAATTCACATACTCCAGCAGCAGCATACTGGTAAAGAAAATATTAAAGAGTGATAACAATGCAGGTATACAGACAGACAATAACTTTGAATAATGTTACCGTTTACCCCCCCTGGTGGAATTGAAGAGTCGCATAGTGTGGAGGAGGAATGATCTCCTCAGTCTGTCAGTGGAGCAGGACAGTGACAGCAGTCTGTCGCTGAAGCTGCTCCTCTGTCTGGAGATGATACTGCTTAGTGGATGCAGTGGATTCTCCATTATTGACAGGAGCCTGCTCAGTGCCCGTCGCTCTGCCACGGATGTCAAACTGTCCAGCTCCGTGCCTACAATAGAGCCTAACTTCCTCACCAGTTTGTCCAGGCATGAGGCATCCCTCTTCTTTATGCTGCCTCCCCAGCACACCACCGCGTAGAAGAGGGCACTCGCCACAACCGTCTGATAGAACATCTGCAGCATCTTATTGCAGATGTTGAAGGACGGCAGCCTTCTAAGGAAGTATAGTCTGCTCTGTCCTTTCTTACACAGAGCATCAGTATTGGCAGTCCAGTCTAATTTATCATCCAGCTGCACTCCCAGGTATTTATAGGTCTGTACCCTCTGCACACAGTCACCTCTGATGATCACGGGGTCCGTAAGGGGCCTGGGCCTCCTAAAATCCACCACCAGCTCCTTGGTTTTACTGGTGTTCCGGTGTAGGTGGTTTGAGTTGCACCATTTAACAAAGTCCTTGATTAGGTCCCTATAGTCCTCCTCCTGCCCACTCCTGATGCAGCCCATGATAGCAGTGTCGTCAGCGAACTTTTGCATGTGGCAGGACTCTGAGTTGTATTGGAAGTCCGATGTATATAGGCTGAACAGGACCGGAGAAAGTACAGTCCCCTGCGGAGCTCCTGTGTTGATTTTATAGAATATTCTTCATTTTCTTAGTCATGATAGAGTATTATTTTATAACTATAAAATAAGAAATGTTGAAAAATATTGATGTGCATATCATTCAACAAGACTTTACGCTCTTAAAAGTGACATAAAAAAGACAAAAAATTATATTCTAAAATAATAAATATGATAAATGTTGAAAGTAATTAATATGGATTTGTATCCAGAGTGTGTACTATTAATAACGATTCTGAAAACACAGGGAAAATAATATTTTTATAGTTTTGGTGTTTCTCATCAAAGGTTACTTTCACAATCAAGCATAATGCACAGTCTATTATATAAATGATAATGAATATTTTAATAGTTCATAAAGATACAAAGAGGGGATGTTCATCATTAAATGTGAGAAATCACTACCACCTACACACTGCAATTGTTTATTTCAAATATTAAACGTTAACACGCTTTACATTTTCACACAGTTAAATTGCTAAATTCACAATTGAAAATAACCATAAAACAGCAGGATAACTAAAACCATCTAGGCTATCACAGAAAGGATAAAAGCCTTCCCATTATGCTGTTGAACATCAAATTTAATTACTTACTTCACTGATCAGGAGTAGCAAAATAAGTCACCTGTTCAATTCAGGCAGAATCTGCCCTTTTACAGTAACAACTTTCTCTTTTTTAATTTCCGTGCAGAAATTTTATTTATTTACCAATTTCAGCATAATATAATAAAAATGTCTAAAGTAAGTTAGTATAAGGGAACTATCAAAAAGTCAGGAGAAAATAATGGACTGCAATAAAATTGTAAACAAACAACAACTGTTTTTCAGGACCCATTCCTGTTGAATGCACAATGAAAATTAGAGCAGAGGTATTAATAAATATTTGCATTTTATACCCCCAGTGTTAGTATCCAAACTGTTCATTAATATATGCATAATGCAGTATTAGTAACTGATTTAATTTCTGTTATCAACAATGTTAGTAATTAAGAATTGCATTATCACTAACTATGGCTGTTGAACAGGGAGGTTTTCTTTATATAGTACACATATTAGTACTTTGAGTCTGAACAGAGCAAACTGAAGATGCAACTTCTGTGTAACTCATAAAGGTTGTCAAGCAAGCAAACAAAACCCAGGATTTGGTCAAATTAAAACACCTTTATCATGTCTTCATTTCTAAAAACTTCCTTGGACCAACTTTATTAAACTGATAGACTGAAAAAGAATTAAGGGATGTTAAAGAAAGTAAGATGGGTGCTGCCATGTGAAGCATCATAAGTCTTTCAATGGATCATCAAGTTCAAGGGAGTTCTCAAAATCCATAGTAAACAACAAACCTTCAGTCAAGACCAGCCTTTATAATCTCTCCTTATTTTGCAACAAAGGTGAAACATGTGGCAGCTGCACAGCCTTTCTTTATACTGTGGCTTCCCGACATCACTCATCACATAGCACATGGCGCATACATCACATGCCTAGTAACATACGACATCATAGCAATCAGAATGTCTAAAATGACAGCATTCAAGAAAAACAAATGCACAAACTGGCAGTATCAATTACATTTTAAAAAATGATGCCAATGGTGATGGTGCCAAAATTGACAAAAATATTGAAAAATAAATAAAGCAAAAATAAAACACTATTAACGTAGTTTTGACATAGCCCCATCCTAAGGGGATGATGAAACAACAATGAAACTGGCAAAGCAATATGGGAGTAGGAAAATCTTTACTTCAACTAAAGAACAATTTTCCAGTCCATACCTTTGACAATGTACCAGAAAAACTAGAAATCTAGTGGCAGGAATGAATAATTTTCTATGTATCATTTATGGCTTTCTGCTAATAAAACTGGAGAAGGTCATGTAATCAGTAAAGAATAAGGGCTAGCATAATCACATTTAAAACATGGCACACACTCAGTGGGATACATTTTATAATGGCCTGCTAGTGGGAGTCATGCATAGCTGTTAAATTAGATATAAAAGGCCTTATGTACCAAGGGGCCAACTTTCAGAAACTTCTGCTGGTAATTACTCAGAGATGAGCCACACTGTCTATTCAATTTACTGTAATACCTTGGGAATGATTTTGGTATACGGTCATTGAACATTTTAAACATTAAGTATAAATAAATAGTTAAATATTAAGGGAAGCTCATCACTATTAGTCATCATTACTATCACTATCACTATCAATATCACTATTAGTGATGAGCTAACCTCTCAGCATTCGCTTTGCTTGGAGTTCAGGAAAATCACGAAACTGTTTAGGAGCTTCACTGAACTCTGCAAAATGCATTAAAGTCAATTAGAATGGAGAAACATAACTAGTTTTGACTACATTACATTAGTCTAGTGGTCTTTTAAGTGACCCTGGCGGCTAGAGAAGCGTCTGCCAACTATACTGGACTGGTTATTTTGCCGAAAATGTGATTTCAGTTAAATGCAGCTGTGATAGTCACTGAGATAAAACTAATTGAATTAAATATAAGAAGAGTAAATTCTTGTACATAGTTGCAGACAGGAAACACAAACTCACTAAGGTTTGGCCTACACAGATTCGATAGCAGGTACTCACCTCTAGTATTGATCAGGCTTTGTTTTTTTTTTTTGTTTTTTTTTAATACCAGCGCCCCATAATGCTTTGCGAGGTCAGTGTGACATCCTCCGGAGCTGTAACAACCAACATTGATGGGACTGACCCACCCGGGTGCATAATGCTGATCTTTTGCATTACAGACTCTGTGGGATGAGCTATCTCTGCTTGTGAAGCTGTAATGTATTATAATAAACAGTTATGATTTTAAAATGTTAATGGTGTCAATTGCAAGTATCCAAAGTGCTTGGCTAGACCCCTGCATAGAGTAGGTCCACCTACTTTTTTAGTTGTAGTTGACGTCTTTGAATTGCCAGCCATCAACAGGGTTTGTGAGCAACTGTGCAGATGGTTTTAAATGGACCTGACATTACTGTCTGACTTAGAAATGTTAACAGCCATTAAGCAAATACAAGTCGTTATCAGAACTAAGATGCTAAAACCATAACTCAGGTTGATGAATGGAGTGCTATAAGTCATTAATCAGAAAGTTTGTTCAAGGATTTTCAGCAATGTGCAGGTCAATCTTCGAGTGCCACGTCAGTATAACAGAAGTAGGTGCGTGCCCTATGCAGGCATAATAATTAGCCACATGCAGATAAAAAACAAACTTTGAAGGAACCTGACACCCCGCCCCCCCTCCCCCAAAGACAGGAGACTCTAAGAAATAATAATAATAATGAAAGGTTTGCTACTATTTACAACACATTTCCATCTTTTTGATAGAAGAAAAAGTGCAAAGCACCAAAACAGACAGTTTGAAGATCCATCAGCGCAACTTAAAAAATAGAACAACCCAGTGGATTCAATCATGACGCACCACATTGAATTTTCTGCCTTTAAAAGACCTACATATTTTTTTGGACTTTTGACTATGATTTCGGCATTTCTGCTTTGTTTTGATTAAATCTATGATTTGTGCCTCTCTGACTGGGTTCTTTCTTCTTTAATATTACAGAGGCACGGTGGTGCAATGGTTGGCAAGTCACCTTTTTGGCCACAATAATCGGTCCAGTATAATTAGCAGGCATTTCCCTAGCCCTCAGGGACACTTTAAAGATGTCTGCACCATTATAATTCACTCAAATCTAGATCAGTTAGTCCTTCCCCATTGACTTTAAGGCAGTTCACCAAGTTCAGCAAATTTCGCAAACATTTCCGTGATTTCGGAGAACTCACAGCAAAGTGAACTCAGCAATGTTCACTCATCACTACTCACCTTTCTTGAACAGTTTGCTTTTTTTTTCCTCTGACACTTTTGCTTGTTCACTGCTGCTGCTACCATGTCAGTGCAACACTAAAGCATTCTGGGTATTATTAATAAAGAGGTAGACTCAGTATTTCACACAGGTCACATACATGTCCATACAAAAAGACACTACCTTTAGGAGCGAAGCGACTGCTTCGGGCCTACAGCTGGAGGGGGCCCACTGCACACTCGGTATCAGTTTGCTTCGGGACCGAAATTGTCTAGGGCCGGCTCTGTACAGTTACGGTTGTCAGTGTCAAACGGAAATCGTCAAAAAGTGATGGTTGTAGATGCCAGGAAAACGCATTTCTGCAGCTCAGAATGCAGGAAATCGCTTGGCGGCCGGGGCTCTGCCCCGGACCCCCTAGCTGCAGGGGTCGAGCCCCTTACGGGGCCCTCAGTATCAGTTTGCTTCGGGCCCGAAATTGTCTAGGGCCGGCTCTGAATACACTGACATATTTCCAGCTTCATTCTGTGTGTGCGTTTTGTGTTTAAATGTATTGCCAGTTTTCTGCTCATTTTTACCCCATAGGATCAGCATTATATACCCTGGTCCAACACTGGATGCTACAGCTTGGTGCTGTCACACTGGCTTTGCAAAGCGTCATGGGGCATTGGTAAATATTCAGGGATCCAGGATACAAGCGAATGCAGCACATCGATGAGAAAAACATTTTGCCTAATTTCACCGATCAACACTAATAACCATGCAAACATTGAAAAATGATGATCGCTATAGTCCTTGAATTATGAGAGAACGTAGCTGTATGAAGAATTTCTTTTCAGTTTCACTGGAATTTATCTGTATTATATCTAAGCTATTTCTATAAGTATTAATTTACTCTGTTTTCTCTGCTGACTGCTATCATAATGTTGCTAAACCTTCAGAGGGAGAAAGATTGGTTTTAAAGACAATTGAGATGTGCTCCCAACTTCTCCACAGGTGGTGTTAACAGTTTGTGGGTGCCTGTTGAGTAACTATTTAAATATTTTGCTGATCTACAGTACACTTAGCACATACTTTGACATAATCCACATTAATAAAACGATAAGTGTCTGTTTGTGTGTCCATCCTTTTGCTGTGTCTTTATCATTCCAAACCATGGTGCAACGCAAACGTTTGCAGTAATAAAATGCATTGCTTTTGTTATTTCAACAGATGGCAAATTATAAACGTTAACACAGCTTTTACGAATCCATTACAAATGGCACATAACAGAGACATATGCATTGCATTTGTCATGCCTACAGTTGGCTCATCACTAACATTTGTAGTAATGCATTATATTACTACAAATGTGTGTGATGTGCCATCTGTTGGAATGACAAATGCAATGTATTTTTCTACTACATGCATTACAAAATACATTCCAATAGATGGTGCACTGCAAACATTATCGCAGAGGTCTCTCGTTCAACCCATCTTAGTCAGGAAGCATAGCTAGTCTTATATATCTTGTTAAGAGACATGGCAACAAGCTCTTTATTTTGTGAGTTTCTTTATGCCTGGAAACTAAAGAAACATGACCATGCTTTCTGATAAACTTAGACAGAAACAAATAATAGACTGTCCCAAATTCTTTTATGTCCACTGAATCAAGAATTCTAGGTTCTAGTTTACTTTCACTTTTGTGCAAATCAAATTAATTCAGAAGGGGAACAGCTTTCACATTCCTTTCACCAGTTTAGTAAGAAATTACAAAATTAAAATTACAGCCCACCATGCTTCTTCTTGCTTTAAGATGTTTAGCTGTCAAGTGAATAAGGTTTTGAATGACTATTGAAGAAAAGGTAGGCAATTCTGTATTCTGTCACTAATGTCTCCACTCTTCCAAGTCCAATTATACCTGGTAATTACTAGCTTCCAATATTCAAATTTTATTATTGATAAGACTTTCCTGGAAAAGAATGTAATGTGCAATTGTCTGTGTCAGGAAAACACACAGATAACCACACCCAAACTGCCACTAGACACTATAATATCTATAGTTTAAACTATAGGGAGTAATTAGGGTGCTGCTATACAAGAGAAAAAGTGAATAGATCATTACGTTTTCTGAAGCTGTTATGTATTTGAATGGTGTAATTTTGTTTTCCAGTTGTTTTTGTTAAATTATTATTTTGTATGTATTTGAGTTAGTACTGTTGTTTTTTATTTATTATCCCATCATTATTATGTAATATGATTTAATTTTTGATTATTCAATTTTAAGTTTCTGTGCTTTTGAGACCCTCCCTTTGGGGTTGTTGAAGGTGAGAAACTTAATACTTACATTTATTACTTGCTATATAAGTAGATTTGACCTTAATAATTACATTTTGTATCATTTCCACCAGCACTTTGGTTTTGACAGGCACTGCTATTTTAATGTCCCATTTGTAAGATGCTGCCACCATCCTCACCATCCACCCTGAATGGTGAATCATAGTTAAGATCACAACAGTGACATACAGGAACTGGTTTTGTATATTTTTATTAATATGAATTGAGTTACTAATACAAGCAGCCCTGTAAAGGGATCACATTTAATTGTAGGTCTAATTATAATATCTACTGATTGAATATTATTCGATTTGGAAATACATTAATTAATGAGAATCATCAACACTGTGATTATGGGTAGCAGTAAATGAAGAACAGCAAGTGGTATAAAATACAGCCCAATAACTAAGATCACAATTTGCAGTGATATTTTATGATAAAATTCTCATTCAGTTAGTGTTGGAAAGTAACTTGTTTAAAATGCGATCAGCTTTTCCAAGAATCATCTGAACTATTTATAAACCAGTAACGGCGCACTGCACGATAACGTGCAGTGAATACACTTTACTTTGTCGTTACTGGATGCCGTTTGATTCTGTCTCATTTGCCTTTGCAGTTCTGGCACGTTTGACCACTGATTGCCCATGTCGATTAGCCTCTTCCTCAGTCTCATTTACTCTTGTGATTCTCTTTCGCTTAGTGTCGGCCTGTCTTCATTGTATGGTCTCAGTTGCTCGAGCAATTCTCTTTCGCTGTGCGTCAGCCTGTCATAAATGCTGAGTGCACTCTTCATAGTTTGCATACTCTTTCTTTGTACATTTAGCATTCATTTGCTCAGAGGTTGATCCGCTTGCTTCTTCCTGAGCAGCTATTCTTTTCTCCACCCTACCAGCCCGCTTCTTCTTTTCTTTCATCTGTATCTTTTCGTGTTAAAACTGACTAAGTTAGTGTTTGTGCTGCAATGACTTAGTACGTTTTCCTTAATTTTTCATTTAAGCTAGCACTGAAGACTTCAATCTGCCTCAAGAATGATTTAAGATATAAAGAGGAAGGGGAAGTGACGGCAAAGGTGGCAGGGATGAGAACGGCACCCATACGCATGTGCTACATGGCTGCCCTGCTGCCCACTGCCGAGAAAAATAAAAATAAAAAGAGTAATAATTCTTACCCTGAAAGCGAATAGTAGATGTCACGTAGTATATGTTTTCCAAATTTCAGGTCAATATTTCAAAAGGCAAGCTACAGGTGATTTAAAATCCTGGACAGAAAAATGGACAGCCACAGTATTGTATAGGATTTTGTATTTGCACAAATTTTGTATTTACAGTATTAGACTGTGACATTGCACAATTATTTTGTAGCTGAATGGGTACAGCAGATTTTGGCTATATGCTGTTTCTATGTATTTTAAGAAATTTTGTAAGTTGAGAATTCCATTTCAGTTACCATATTTCTTTAATGCGCTATTTTTTGTTTTAATGCAAGCCCCTCCATTTTGTTAGCACTGCTAGGCATGGACTGCCTATAAGATGGCACATTTTAATGGCTCTTATAGCTTGCCATTTTTGGCCAGTTTTAAAACTCATTCCATGTGTCATGTTCTCAGGCTTAAGCCTACTGTATATATCATAGTCCATTTTACCACTGAATCTCCCTTCCTCTTTCTGTTAATGTGAATAGTTTTGACAAATATGAGATACACTTAGTTTTGGATTCTTGTCATCATAAATTTTGAGCTGAATATTTGGTTCATTTGGAAGGTCTACATTCCTGAATCACTTTTGAGTTATCCATTATTGTGGATTAAAAATACTGAGATTGTGTTTCTTAGTTTTGACTTGCTTGTTTTCTAACCATAAATTTGGTTTCTGATTTGGTTTAGGCAAAAGATTTGGGGAGTTTTTCATAAATTTGGTTTCTGATTTGGTTTAGGCAAAAGATTTGGGGAGTTTTTCGTAATTTGGCTAGCTTCCAACTGAATTACTGTATTTCTCTCCTTCTGATCATTATCTCTACTAAGTATCTTTTCCACTGACTCTTAGTTATCTGACATTTCTGACAAGAAACGCTAAGCTGAGTATGTCACCTGCCACAAAACAGGAAATGTTTTCTTAACAGGTAAAGAATAAATCAAACTTGCATGTATTGCAAACAGATGTTAGTGTGATTTTAGTCCAGTGAATCTTCAAAATAAGTTGCAGGACAGCACAACAGGTATGACATTGCCCTGTAAGATGCTTATGCTCAGGCTGAAGGACAGGTGCAATCCCAGGATCTGCAGGCATGTCTAAATGGCCAGTGCTGTTTGTCTTTTAGCTCTTCTTAGATGATGAGCAATGAACTATTCCATGATGTTACGGCTAATTACACATAAAATGAACACTTCAAGAGAACCTGAAATCTCTTTAAATAATCAGAGCCTTTCTTGTTATTTACAGTATATTTTGTTCTGCCAGACTGTATAAGTTAGTCCTATACACACTTAAATGTTATGATGAAACAGATCAATCGATAAAAGAAAACTTTTTAACACAATGATGTTTTAAATGATTGGCAGAGAGTCACTGTTCTAATTGCTAACTTAAACTGTGCTTTTTACTTAAGTCTGAAACATTTCCTTACACACCTGTTCTACCAAACTGGAAAACACCAAAGGAAAATTCACAAATCTTGAAACAGTCTTCAGTGTAAATGTAAGGTTTATTTTCTTTTTTCTATATACCGGTACAGCATACGTACATCACACAAAAGTTCTTCTTCCTCTGTAAAGAAAGTGTTGACAAAAGAAGCCATGTAGTACTTTGTCTGACATGACATGAAATGAACATGAAAGAGTTCTGAAAAACTGTGCTCAATCTGGAGTGCTATTATTTAAATGAAAGTGCAATTTCACAACCCGTAAGCAGCCCAAGTGAAAAATAAAAGTTTTGAGAAAACTTGAATTTGATTATACACAAATCTTCCCAATTGATCTTAAGTGTCTTGGAAAGTATGAAGAAAATTTTTGTTGTCAATAAAAAAAAAGTTTTAATTTTAGTTTTGTCCTACCTATGACAAAAATTAAATACAGTCTGTGGCATTTAAATTTCCAAGAGCATACAGCTTGGCTGCAAAGTGCAAAGGAGAATTTTCAAATATGGCATAACAACAATGCAGAATGTCTACAAACCCTCACAGAGTAAATCAATGAAAGGCTTATCAATTGTAGGCTGTGAGAGAGACATGCTTGATTGCTGTTAATGTTATGGTGTCTGTAATTTTTGTATATGTATTTATGAAGGTAATTAATGTAGATAACTGCAAGTGTGTGTGTATTTATTTCCACATTTTCTGACTAGAAAAATTACAACAAATACATCCATCCATCCATCCATCCATTTTCCAACCCGCTGAATCCGAACACAGGGTCACGGGGGTCTGCTGGAGCCAATCCCAGCCAACACAGGGCACAAGGCAGGAACCAATCCCGGGCAGGGTGCCAACCCACCGCAGACAACAAATACATGTTAACCATATAAGCAGAAATCACCTGTAAACATCACTTATGACTCTTGTCTGTAATTAACACCTTTAAACCATCATCTGAGCCACAGTGGGATTATATTTGTACCTTATATTTTGAAAAAACTAATTGTACTGTAGAATGTTTTACTTGAATTACCGGAACACCTTAAATTCCTTCACACCTCTCCTCATCAGCATCTTTTGTTTTACAAATGTGTTGATCAGTACAAGCAGCAAGCAGCCTGCTATCCCTCCAATCCACAAACTTCTACCATATCAAGTCTCTTTATTGTGGTGTGAGGTGCCTGGAGTTGTATAGGGTAAATAATATATCGTTATTTAGAATACATACATTTCATGTGTGTTCCGTGCCTACAAAGTTCTGTGTAATTGCAGGATGACATGAAATGTGAGGCAAGAAATGGTGAACACATACCTAAAACAGAAATTTTTTAATGTTAAACTAATAATGAAGTGAAGTGTATAATATTGTGAAGGCTTTAGTCCAAATATCAAATACACATGTGCGCTTTTCTTCAAGAATGTAACCAAAGAAAGAAAAATCATTCAATTTACATGTTGCTGTCAATAAGTTAAAAACCAAAGCCCAAATGTCATTTGACAGAAATTTGATATGTATTCTTGGATTGTGCAGAGGGATAAACTGCTACCCTATAACCAAAAGGTTCTGGGTTTGAGTCCAGGTGCTATGCATTTTGAGTAGTGAGTTGCTATTATTATTACTATAATATAATAAAAACATAGATTTGATTTGAGTCTGTAATACCTGGTGTAAATTTTGGCTACTTGTAAAAGTTAGCACTTTTTTTTATTATTCAGTTTTATTCTGTCAGTGATGTTCACATGGTACAATGAACTTGCCTCTCCCTCTCTGAGTTGATGATGTTTATCTCCATTCTTTTCACAAGAGCAGCGATGACCACAGTTGGTGCTGTGGTTGATACCTGCTCAGAACTATTTGTTGTACCGGCATTTAAAGATACGATGTTCCATGACCGCTATCAGACTATCATGCAGCATTTATGCTTTGACAACAAAGACACCCATGCAAAACGTCTAAAAAACAACAGATTTGCTGTGATTTCGGACATCTAGCAACATTTTGTTGAGAACTGTGTTTTGAGTTACAACCCAGGGCAAAGTTTGTCCGAGTCTGTGGTCATAAAGCTTATGGAGCCGTTTCTGGACAAAGGCAGAACCGTAACAACAGACATCTTCTTCACAGCGCTTTTGCTGCACCACAACTCAACTTGGCACCATAAGTAAACTGGGACTTACACCTGTAGCTAAAGTCACTTTAGCATGTGAGCAATTCGTCACGCTAGTGTTTAGATTTGACAGTGCCATGCTGACATTTTATGTACCCAAAAAGAAGAAGCCTTTGACTTCAGTCTGTAACAGCAGGTGTAGAACTTTGCTACCTGTAAAAGATATCCTCTCTCTTACACACTAACACTGAGGACTTTCAGCCAACGAATTATTCAGCAGGATTGTGGCAAGAAATGCTACAAGGGCTCCTTTATACTGTGAATTAGACGCTATATAGCGCCCGACCTGGAACAGACTGACACAGAGGCATGTGTAAAAAACACAGAGACTTTTATTTTCTCCACCTGTGGGGCACGTCTTCCCCGTGAACCCCACAGGCAATACACAGTCCCAAGAAGCACTTTCAAAGCACCACAACAATCCCGTTTTGCACAACCACTCCTCCTTGGCAACTTTGTCCTCTTCCTCTCATTTCTGGCCACTGAGTGGTGGTGGCTGGCCCCTTTTATAGACCACCTGGAAGAGTTCCAGGTGTTTGACCACCTGGTCCCAATTGCACTTCCGGGTGAGGCTGAAGATTTGTCCAGCCGGGCTGTGCAATCCAGGCAGCACCCCCTAGCGGCCACCTCAGCTCCCAACCAGTCTGTGGAGGACTCCATCTCCCATGGAGCCCTCCGGGAGGTTGGGGAATCACCATCGGCCAGGGAGGCTGCCACCAAGCGTCCCAGGGGAGGTATTGAGCTGCCCATGGTTGCTCCCCCGGAACATATGCAGTAGGGGTGTCCCGGCCAGGCATGGGGCCTGGCCGCCCATCACAATACCAACAGCAAAATGTATGCACAATGCTTCACTGTGACTGTGACAGCCAAGTCAGTAATTTTCATTCTTTTCAGTTTTCTTGATTTTTAGTCAGTCTGGTGTGTATTGAGACCACAGTGTGTGTGTATATTTAATTATTGACTTATTTAAAAAGCTTCTCTAAAAACCCAAATTTCCCCCTAAAGTTTGTTCTATCTATCTATCTATCTATCTATCTATCTATCTATCTATCTATCTATCTATCTATCTATCTATCTATCTATCTATCTATCTATCTATCTATCTATCTATCTATCTATCTATCTATCCATTTTCCAACCCGCTGAATCCAAACACAGGGTCACGGGGGTCTGCTGGAGCCAATCCCAGCCAACACAGGGCACAAGGCAGGAACCAATCCCGGGCAGGGTGCCATCCCACCACAGATCTATCTATCTATCTATCTATCTATCTATCTATCTATCTATCTATCTATCTATCTATCTATCTATCTATCTATCTATCTATCTATCTATCTATCATTTCAATATGTTTAACTAGGATAAGATTAGCTACATACTGTAAGTTTACCATATGTAATTAATTGCTTTTTGTGAATTAATGACAAGTAGGTGAAAATGATTATTATTTTTATTAATTTTTTACTTATTTATCAGATCCCTTTATTCAAGGTGACCCACAAAGCAAGTTATAATACATATAAGAATGATTAGAAGGCACAAAGCATCAAAAGCAACAGGGAACAAGATAAAAACATAACTAAGCAAGTATTACCAATACTACTATATAATTACACCTGCAACTAGAATAAGGCAAAAAAGGAAGACCCTAAATTCTTTGTCAGAACAACAGCAGCTATCATGAGACACTAAGATGTTCCAAAATATTTCATAAAAAGATGTGTTTTCACAAAATGGCTAGAGGTAAAGAGTATAATATTACAATAATATGACTATGCTGAACAGGCTTCATCACACCACTTATAAAACGGCACTATTTACTTTAAAGTATATTGAGAATACTTCATCATGTGTATGCTAGCCTTGAACTTGATTATCTCTGTTAAATGTTCGTTGAAGCCTAATTTTTCTAAACAAGAGAGTTTATTCGTAGCTGTGCATTATTCAGAAATTAGACACTCTGGGCTAGGTATTAATCTTACTTATACTTCTTATCATCTCTTAACTCATTCAGGTGCTCCAAAATCCATCTTCTAATATTGCGGCTGCCAACAGCTCACAATAATCACAGTGTACTTTCATTGCATTATAATCTAGCTTTGTCTATTGTGGTTTACGCTGTGCTGTTAAGAAAAGCAAACACTGGCATTCAAAAAGGACTGAAGACCAACCTTTTCAGGTTTACATATTTCTTATATTCTTATACTTGCCACTGTATTGGATTGTTTATGAGTAACTTTTTTCCATTAACCAATTATAGTCAGTTGTTGTGTTATTTTTTATAAACTTATTTAAAGAAGTTGCTGGAGTCCTTTTATTTTTCTAAAGGCATATCTTTTATTTTACTGTATTGTTTTCTCTTGCTTAAGGCACATCTCTTTCAAAACAGAAGATTAATGTAATTTGAAATAAAATCAAAATCTGCATCAGGCTCTCTACTATATCTTAAATACTGAATATTTTAGGAAGGCTGTGAGACATTGCAGCTCTGCAGAATTATTTTAATAATTTAAAGCATTTTTTGTTTCCTTTCATGGAACTTGTGTCCACAAGATGGACCTGCTTCATGCAGCTTTGGCCACAATCAGAAGCGGAGGACTTTTGATTGAATTTGTTGCCGGGAGGTTAACAACTACATTTTGTCTGTTATAGCTGACCATCAATGCCCAGGAGGTTTAATTTCTCCAGATATGCTGCTGACACAAGTTTTTATTTTCCTCTCCTCCTTTGACAACTGGCCATAATTCAACGATAATGTTAATTAAAAGATATTATTAGGTTTCATTTTTATACATTATGTAATTAGTAATTCTGTATTGTTTGAATTTGCATTTTACCTGTGAACTTGTTACAGCAATCTGAGCATGCTTTCAGTAGAGATTGCTATACAAAAATAAACTGAATTAAATTGAATATTAAAACCCTGTAGCTTAAAAGTAAAAGGGTGATTGAAAAAAGAAATTTGAAATAACCAAAAGTGATAGAATAGCTGAAGGATTTTGGTTTCAATTATATTTTAAGCTGCAATGAGAAGTGACAGTGAAAGTGTCTTCTCTGTTCAAATAAGTTATGATTGTTTTTAACGGAAGAAAATAGAATACTTTCTGTTATGAAGTGGGCAATCATTTTGGTACTGCAGGCTGCAGTCTGCCTTGTTTACAAGTTTGTGTGCTCAGACAGACTGCAATGACCTATAAATGAACTCTACGGCTGTCGGAGAAAAAGCAGTGCTGTAGAACTCCACGAAGAGCAATGCAGTGAATGGCACCGTTTTAATGTCGTAATTACCTTTTTAAGTCAAATGTACATTTTCTTTCACTGTTATCTGCATTATAACCTTGTATTAGAATGACTAGATGTTCCATAACTCAAATGTTAGATGGGAGAAATTCATTTCCCAAGGGAACTGGAGAAAAAAAAAACGGCAAAGCACACTTAACAACACAGAGTGTTTTGCACATACTTTTGTCTTCAAAGCTTTTACAGTAGGCATAGCTGGCCAATTATTTCAGTGTAACATCACAAGGTACAGAACCCCATGTGCTCCTTCTGACATGGAGAATGGACCATCTAAGGTGACAACAGAGACATCAGAGAGAGATTCTCCACTCCTTCAGGGAAATTCCATTCACTTAGATGTTGAAAATGTTGTCCAGGGGTTAGCCTGGATGCTGAATCTAAAAGCTGTCCAAGATGGCTGTCACAGATATTACTGTACGTTTATTTTTACAGAAAGTATTGTTTAAGCTCTGCGGTGGGTTGGCACCCTGCCCGGGATTGATTCCCTGCCTTGTGCCCTGTGTTGGCTGGGATTGGCTCCAGCAGACCCCCGTGACCCTGTGTTCGGATTCAGCGGGTTGGAAAATGGATGGATGGATTGTTTAAGCTTTATGACCTTAAAGCAAGAATGCATTAGGGCTTTACATCCAGATTTTATTATTATTCACTATTTTCTATAATTTACTTAATGTAGTTCACTCATAATTATTCTATTCTTAATTAATGCTCCTTTAAATGGTAAATGGCAATTATCCAAAGTGTATCAGCCTTCATGTGTCTAGGTTATTCTCAGCAATCAAGGTGTGTGAATCTTTAGGTCTAGGTTACATCTAAGGAAACAGGGAGGGTGTGTCAGCCCTGTGTCTAGGTTATTCTCATGGGCCCAAGTAGCCTTTAGGTCTAGGCTACATCTGCAGACACGTGTGTCTTGTTCAAGCCAATGAATCCCTCTATGGAGTGCTGAGGGGTGACAGACTGTGCAGGAATTTCTTGTAATCAGTAACATAAATACATAGGGTCTGTGTGTGTGTGTGTTTGTGTGTTAAGTTTAGGGTGTGGGAGAAGGCCAACCTATAATGAACATGATAAGTTTCACTAACCCCATGATAATAAACTTTCTCATTCAGTTTTTACCCATGCCTTTATTGCTCCATAACTTCATATTGCTAATTCATATTATATTAATATCACTATATGACATTAATAATAGCATATTCATTTAGCATCACTATTTGGTTTGGTATTTTAATTTTTTGAATTAGTGTAGCATGGTTAAAATATATGTTTCATACCTAAGGACCAGTTTGAATTGGGTGGAGCAGGTTGAGAATCTGACAAGATGGTCCAACAGCTTTACTGGAAAGTCTCAAGTAGCAGTCCGAAAAAGAATCTAGAGGGTCTAGATGCTTTATATCATTGTATATATTGTAGGAAATCTAATTAAAAGAGCTGGAAGGTTTTAAATGTTCATGTTGTAACTTGATGAGGCTGATAAGTCCTCAGTCTCAAAGTAGTATGGTTGTGCCTTCCCAGATTTCTGCTAAGGGCCACTGGATAGCCTTTGTTTTGCAACTTCCGACTGTGAACGTTGCTTACAATAACTTATTATTATTGCTGATTTTTACAGTCCTAATTAAATTTATTGGTCATTATTATTTTTAGATAATATGTGTACTCCTTCTAGTTCTGTGACTTTTAGTTTCCATGGTAGTATTTGACAACATGCCTCATGACATAGCACAATGCCTGCTGGTAAAGATCTCTCTGTAATTTGGACACTAATGAATTTATTCATGCTAATAATTGCCTCCTGTGCAGATTAAAATGGTGATGTGATAAAACTGAATGGATCATAAATAGGGTGAGGGGATGTTTCCTGTGTCTGTAAACACAGGAACTATTACAGTAACCACTGCTGTAATTATTTGAACAGTTCAATTGATAATGGTTTGACTGGTTAAGTAAAATGAAAAAAATCATCAGTGCAGTAGATAGATAGATAGATAGATAGATAGATAGATAGATAGATAGATAGATAGATAGATAGATAGATAGATAGATAGATAGATAGATAGATAGATAGATACTTTATTAATCCCGATGGGAAATTCACATTCAGTATGGCGAATAGATAGAAATATCTTATTTTAACAGAATCCAATGCTAAAATACAGGTGTTACAAATAGCAAAAACATAAAAATAACTTTTCCGGTAGTACAAATGTGCCACTGTGTTGCCTATATTTCATTGGTAACAGGTATATTAAAACACCATATTATGCTTAAAATTTAAATAGACCACTAACACTAGCCTGAAAAAGAAACTGAAAACCAGAGGTCTTAAGGTTGAAACTGCAAGCATTTCTGCTACTATACGGACAGATGCATGTACTAACTAACATAAAACACAAAATTATTATAAAGTGACTGTGTAACCTGACTCAGCCCTCCTGCTAAGTTTCAGCCACCGGATACTCCATTTTTGGTTGTAAAGATGCCTACAGTGAAAAAGCCATAATAATATAGAGGCATGTGCATCTTTGGTAGAGATCAACTTGTTCCTTCTAGACCATGAACAGGCTTATTTTAAAACCTACATATATATGTTTGGTATCATTCTTCTCATAGTTTATCGAACTTTAATGTGATGTTGTTAGATTTTCAGATTCTTATTCCATTTTTACATTATAAACTAAAAAAATATCAAGAACTCACATCCCACGACTTTGTGCCAACAGATATAACCATGCCCGGGGCCAGAAATAAAAGACAAAGAGTAGATGACAAAGACAGCTGCTGTACAGGCTTTTAAATGTTCGAAGCGCTGCACAAGATGCAGATCATGAGGCACAGCAGCAGCAGCAGCAAGCCAGCAGCTGATTGAGCAAAGAGGAGGTAAAAAAAAACCTGTATTTGTTTCCCATTGTATCACCGTTTAAGAGGGGGTTTCGGAGGAGCAACCACATCTCCTTGGGGTGTGTTCAGCACCCCTCTTCACAACACGAGCAGCAGAGATGTGAGTGCAGGCAAGTGGGGTTGGCGAGCGAAGTGCAGGGGGTAAGCCCCCTAGTATGAGAATAAATCTTGAACTCCTTTGAATTTCCCTTCTCTCAAAAACTAGTATTAGTGAAAGAGCATTGGATAATTCAAATAAATCACTTTATGGTGAACTACAGATACTGTATGTGTTGTAGCTTTAGACAAAAAAACAAATTGAAGACTTGAAACCAAAGACACACTCAAATAATTAAGTATCAGAAGAATTATATATATTTCAAGCATACTCTGTTCATAGCAAATGCATTCTTTAATTGCAAGTAAAATGTGAAGCTCAACAGTGTGGGGAATGTAGTTAACCTTGAAAAAGAATTCCTCCCATAATGTAGAGGCAAACTGGTACCCACTGTCTAAAATTGTTAAGGCTGGAAACAAGTGCATCACGGCAATCTAGATTCACCTACAACAAACACATCAGCCATTTTCTGGTTGTAGATATGCGGGTGTAAACAGAAGGCTTCTGACAGGTCACCTAGCTCAAAGTCCAGCAGCATTGCCTGATTACATTTTTTCTAGGCTTTTGGAATAATTTAATCTAGATGACTCAGGCGCCGCCAAGAGTGGCAGCCTTTTCAGCAGCTCTGTGTACGACTTTTTTTTTCTACTTTTATTTTTCTCTTTTTTATTGATCACTCCTATCACATTATTTTATGTGGATTCATTCCCTGGACACACTTACTTTTACAACGTGGACATGGATTTTTACACGCCGAGACTCATCTATTCAAGTACTCAATTGCGAGCGCTGAGAGCAAATGCCAGTGCAGGTGTGGTTCCCTATTTACCCGACAAGGTAAGAAGGCGGTATCGTGGCAGCAGAGCCGGCACTAAGCTAAAAATGAAGCGGCTGGCGAGAAAGTGGCGTTTTAAGCCTTCGGTGTCTTCTGTGATCCTGGGAAATGTGAACTCACTATCAAATAAGACCGATGAACTGGCTGCGCTGGTGAAAAATGTCAGAACCTACAGAGAATGCAGTTTGTTGTGCTTTTGTGAAACGTGGCTAACTACCACCATCCCAGATGCTAACGTGGAGCTACCCGGGTTTAGCACAGTTAGAGCGGACAGAGATGCAAGTACCTGCGGGAAGCACAAAGGAGGAGGACTCGCTCTCTGTGTTAATACACGGTGGTGTAACTCTGGACATGTTAACGTCAAAGTCTCCACTTGCTGCAGGGACATTGAACTGTTGTCCGTAAGTTTGCGTCCCTATTACTTGCCCAGAGAGTTTGGACATGTCATTGTTGTTATTGTTTACATCCTTCCTCGGGCGGACGTGGAGACAGCGAGTGACATCATCCATTCTGCTGTTGCTAAGTTACAAACGCAGCACCCTGAGGCGCTTGTGCTAATCGCTGGAGACTTTAACCATGTGACGCTGGACAAAATATTACCTGCCTTCTCCCAGTATGTAAGACTATTGATTTACTGTATGCAAACGTTAAAGACGCATACAGCGCCACCCCGCTGCCTGCGCTTGGGAAAGCAGATCATAACCTGGTTCTGCTTCAGCCTTACTACAAACCTAGAGTGAGGGTCCTACCTACAACCACGCGATCATTCAGGAAGTGGTCCCCTGAGGCAAAGAAGGCTCTGAGAGAATGCTTTGGAACTACAGACTGGGATATCCTGCAGGGATCACACAGTGAGAACATTGAGGAGGTTGTTGACTGCACTACTGACTACATCAACTTCTGTATGGACATTGTAGTTCCAATAAGAACTGTATGCTGCTATGCTAACAAGCCATGGATTACAAGTGACATCAAGGGCCTTTTGAACCATTAGAAAAGGGCTTTTAAAGGTGGTGATCAGCATGAGTTCAAGCGCGTGCAGAAGGAACTTAGAGTCCAGCTCAGGGCGGCGAAGGAGCAGTACAGGTGAAAGCTGGAGCAGAAGTTGCAGAATAACAGCATGAAGGAAGTGTGGGATGGGATGAAGATCATCACTGGCTGCTGCTCAAAGCGGGGTGCCACCATCGAGAGAGACGTGAAGAGAGCAAACCAAATGAACAACTTCTTTAACAGGTTTGACCACCCTAACCCACTCTCACTCTCACCTTGGAGTACTGCACCCTCCACACATCCTTCTGCTGATACCAGCATAGGAGAGACATGCCCACCCACAATTACAACAGCGCAGGTGAGCAGAGAGCTGAGGAGACTTCGTGCCAGCAAAGCAGCAGGTCCAGATGGAGTATCGCCACGACTGCTGAAGGTCTGTGCATCGGAGCTGGGGGGTCCTCTACAGCGCATCTTCAACCTGAGCCTGGAACAGGGGAGAGTCCCAAGGCTTTGGAAAACATCTTGCATCACCCCAGTCCCAAAGGTATCACGTCCTAGTGAGCTGAATGACTTCCGGCCTGTTGCTCTGACGTCACATGTGATGAAGACCATGGAGAGGCTGCTGCTTCACCACCTGAGGCCACAGGTTCAACACGCCCTTGACCCTCTGCAGTTTGCAAATCAGGAGAAGGTGGGAGCGGAGGATGCCATCATCTATATGCTACACCGATCCCTCTCTCACTTGGACAGAGGCAGTGGTGCTGTAAGAATTATGTTTCTAGACTTCTCTAGCGCCTTCAACACAGTCCAACCTCTGCTCCTTAGGGACAGGCTGACAGAGATGGAGTAGATTCATAAGTGGTGGCATGGATCGTGGACTATCTTACAAACAGACCTCAGTATGTGCGTCTTGGGAACTGCAGGTCTGACATTGTGGTCAGCAACACCGGAGCGCCACAGGTGACTGTACTTTCTCCGGTCCTGTTCAGCCTATATACATCGGACTTCCAATACAACTCGGAGTCCTGCCATGTGCAAAAGTTCGCTGATGACACTGCTATCGTGGGCTGCATTAGGAGTGGGCAGGAGGAGGAGTATAGGGACCTAATCAAGGACTTTGTTAAATGGTGTGACTCAAACCACCTACACCTGAACACCAGAAAAACCAAGGAGCTGGTGGTGGATTTTAGGAGGCCCAGACCCCTCATGGACCC
Organism: Erpetoichthys calabaricus; assembly: GCF_900747795.2. Taxonomy (NCBI): domain Eukaryota; kingdom Metazoa; phylum Chordata; class Cladistia; order Polypteriformes; family Polypteridae; genus Erpetoichthys; species Erpetoichthys calabaricus. The sequence continues at coordinate 52,061,060 of NC_041396.2, forward strand.
CGTGATCATCAGAGGTGACTGTGTGCAGAGGGTGCAGACCTATAAATATCTGGAAGTGCAGCTGGATGATAAATTAGACTGGACTGCCAATACTGATGCTCTGTGTAAGAAAGGACAGAACCAGTTATACTTCCTTAGAAGGCTGGCGTTCTTCAACATCTGCAATAAGATGCTGCAGATGTTCTACCAGACAGTTGTGGCGAGCGCCCTTTTCTACGCGGTGGTGTGCTGGGGAGGCAGCATTAAGAAGAAGGACGCCTCACGCTTGGACAAACTGGTGAGGAAGGCAGGCTCTATTGTTGGCATGGAGCTGGACAGCTTGAAATCTGTGGCAGAGCGACGGGCGCTCAGCAGGCTCCTATCAATTATGGAGAATCCACTGCATCCATTAAACAGTGTCATCTCCAGACAGAGGAGCAGCTTCAGCGACAGACTGCTGTCACTGTCCTGCTCCACTGATAGACTGAGAAGATTGTTCCTCCCCCAAACTATGCGACTCTTCAATTCCACCAGGGGGGGTAAACGTTAACATTATACAAAGTTATTGTCTGTTTTTACCTGCATTGTTATCAATCTTTAATTTAATATTGTTTTTTGTATCAGTATGCTGCTGCTGAAGTATGTGAATTTCCCCTTGGGATTAATAAAGTATCTATCTATCTATCTATCTATCTATCTATCTATCTATCTATCTATCTATCTATCTATCTATCTATCTATCTATCTATCTATCTATCTATCTATCTATCTATCTATCTATCTAATTTAGGATATTGTGTGTCAGAGATGGTTTCTGTATGTTTGTTATTACAATATTCTGTGTTTGGACTAATGTTTATAATTTTTATCATCATGTTTTTGTTTGCCAGAAGGGCATTTGAAATGTAATTGTTACTGTGGCCATTTTGTGGCCTTGTCACCACGACATGTTGTCGCTGATGCTGAGGCCCTTGTTTCTGAAAGGTCATGCCTAATGGCAGCCTCTGTACAACTTGTTAAAAGCTGGCACCACATGTTTCACAGCATCGAATAATAAGGACTGCAATTTAAAAGTGTGTTGGTGTTATTCAGAATTATGAGGTTATGAATCAATAGCAAGAGTAAACAACAATGAGTTTGATTTGTGTTTTGATTTTGATTTCAACTTGGATTTACTAATCACGCTTACTGTGATCTACTTTTAGAATAAGTTTCCCATTTTCCAGTGTTGACTTTCATTACGCCTAAAGCTCAAGTTCCTCCTCCTGATCCATTTTCCATGAATTTCTCTGGTTTGTCCTTTTAGAACCAGAAGGCCCCACTGCCATGTCACTAATGTGGGCATTGTGTGGTAGTTTCAGCAGCAGAATAGCTGACATATCAGAAATGATCTCTCAGATGGACCTGTGTGATATGTTGGTCCTACACTGGTGTAGTCACTTGATAGCAACCATATCTTCAATACTTATCCGTTCTATTGGAGTACTGAAACATTACCTGCAGTACAGCAGGGCAGATTAATCCTTAGGGTCTGGTAATACTGTCACATGACATGCATGTCTGCAGTCTCCCACTGGCCTTCTCCCTTGCTTATGGGAGGCATTATGAAATATACAGAAAGCTGACTAAGTGTGTTCTTTGTCTTGTTAAATTAAAGTGACCTGATCAGGCATTGTTTCACCTGGACCTCACTGATAAAAGTGCAGTTTGTGAGCTTTTGTGCAGTTAGAATGTCTTGCTGGTCAAAGGGCTAAAACAAATTGACAACTTTTTGTAAAAATATATAAAATATAACAAAATATAACTATAACTCATTCATATAAATAATGTGTAACTTTTTAAAACTATATATGTAGGTCCATAGAATTTTTACATATTGTAAAGACCTTTGCATACATTTCTATATTGAAACCTGCAGTTATCTACCTAAAAAGTATGGAGGCAAGTTGTCTACTGTGCACAATGGAGTCCAGTAAGCATACTGTAACTCTAAGGCAAACCATCTGTTCAAGCGCAAAGCAGGCACATTCAGCAAACCCACAGGGATGTTTACTGAAGGTGGTTAATTAATTAGGCAATCAATCACAACACCAACTGAATCCACCACACCATGAGCCATGAATATTGTACTTTAAGAATGAGGAACTGATCACAGACTGGAAACTCCAACTGAGACTTACATATAATTTAACTTGGGTACTACTCTAATTTTGCTATAAAAAGAGGATTCAACCTTTATTATTATTTATATTTATTATTATTTTTTTAAATTTAAGCTCATTTGTTTGAGTCTACCACACCTCTAACACTTAAAAAATAAAGATGATCTTTACAAGAAACAGTACTTTGTTCTTAGTTTGGTAGACTGTAATATAATTCAGTGGTTAAAAAATAAAAGAAAAAGATTTGGTGTTTAGCAGGGGATTAAAGGGAAAATGTTTAGTGCTTCAGAGAGAAGTGTTTACAATAGAGATAAAAGATAAAATTACTAATTAAAAAAAATGAAAAAAATGCAAAAAGCCTGTAGTGGCAATAAAGTTTAATTGTTTTGAAAAAAGGAAATTTGGTAGTTGTGAATATATGACTTGAGGTTTTAAGTGGGGAAAAGTACAAAAGAGAGCAAAGTCAGTGCTTTACTATTTACAGGAGAGAAAAGGAAGGATATTGTAGTCTTGAACAAAATCAGATCATGGGGCATTTAAAGAGAAAAGTGAAAAACAAAGTCAAAATTAATTGGATTCACTGAGAATAACTAAGAAATACTGAGAGAAATGTAATGTTTAGTGGAAAAAGGGGATACAGTGTTTCCTGTGACCTTCCTGGGAAGTAAAACAAAGACCTCTTAGGATGTTATGAGGAAATAAAAGCAAATAACTTTATTGTTTGATTGGGGAAAGGAGAAGGCAAAATCAATGAACTTTGCACTTTTTAGCAAAATTATCCATATCCAAAATTACTGTTTTTAAACAATTGCTTAGGGACATGTCTCAATTGACAATAAATATTTGCAAAACAGTTAATCTTACTTCCACACCATTCTGTTGTTACAGTAGAGTCTTGCTTATCCAACCTTCGCTTATCCAACATTCTGTATTATCCGACGTCTCACCGCAAAAAAAAAACAAAAAAAAAAAACGCATCAAACGGCGAGCGTGAGCGTAGTCTATTTTTTGTTGCTAAGTTCATTTTTTCAGTTAAATTTTTCTGTTGTTTTGTTGTAAAACATGATTACAGTGGATTATGTGGCTGGCCCTCTCTGGCGTGTGTGTCTCTCGCGCGCGTGTGTGTGTGCGTCTCTCTCGTGCGTGTGTGCGTGCGTCTCTCTCGTGCGCGTATGTGTGTGCGTGCATCTCTCTCGCGAGTGTGTGTGTCTCTCTCGCGCGTGTGCGCGTGTGTATGTGTGTGTCTCTCTCACGTGTGTGTCTCGTGCGTGCGTGTGTGTGTGTCTCTCTTTCTCGTGTGCGTGTGTCTCTCTTTCTCTCACGCGTGTGCATGTGTCTCTCTCGCGTGTGTGTGCGTGTGTCTCTCTCTCTCTTGCGCATGCATGTGTCTGTCTGTGTCTCTGTCTCGCGCTCTCTCTCTAATGCTGCACAGGGAATGCACAGGGAGAGACTGAACACGTGCGGAAATCATCGGCGCGCACAAACCGAAAGGGAAACTGGCTTGTTCCTATACCGAGTTTGTGGTCGTGCACAGAGGCAAAAGTTTGGCGAACTTTTTGGTCATAACCCGATTTGTACGTGTTCAGAGATGTTCGTGAAGTAAGATTCCACTGTATTAGGCTCGTAATGTGTAAAATTATAACATAGTTTGACGTTTAATAGGCTTTTTCTTAACACCGCCCATTATCCGACATTTTCGCTTATCCGACGTTCTGCCGGCCCGTTTATGTCGGATAAGCGAGACTCTACTGTATTTGTTATTTCTCTTTGTCTCCTTCAAATTTGAACGTGTTTACTAAATATATGCAAGTGGTATTGTACAATTATCATCATTAGGCACAACTCTCAGCTGCTTAAGTTTTGTGACTTAAAATGGATCTTTTATGTTTCCAGTGAATTAGTCTCACTAGCAAAACTTTTTATGTTTGCAATCATTGTTTAAGCCAGCACATACGAAATAATTCAACAAACATTTGTAATAAGTCACAAAAGTCACAAATAAGTCACAAAAATATCAGTCACAGTAAACAATGAACTCCAATTATGAAGTGGTTGTGTCATTTCATGGCTCAACTAATTGGGCTGAGCATACAATCAGCTTACACTATAAATTGGAAAACATTCACAGTCTGCAGCAGGACTCTAATAGAACTGTTACAATGCATGAACCAGTGCAGGAATATTTTGGAAAGGAACAACAGTCAGAAGAGGATGGGGAGTGAGAATGCGTGGAGGGGCTAGGATGAGGGGAAGACACCATGGCAGAGGAAGAGGCAGAAGATGTCAAGGTCATCAGTTTGTTTCAAATTAAATGAGGGCAACAATTGTGGACCATGTGATCAACCATGGCCAATGGCAGAGACTAGACAATGAGTACTGCCTAATGTCAGATGGTCAACCGTGTCCTCTGTCATTCAAAAATTTTGCAGGGAAAACAGGTGTGAAATCACATACAAGTATATTGTTACTTCAATGTTGCACATTTACTGCTGTTATTGTACAACAGAGAAAGTAAATAAATTCATAAATATATGATGAAAGATGGAGCGTCTGCCTCATGCTGGTGGAAGGGCAGCAGTTTTCACACCACAACAGGAAGAAGAAATATTCAACATGGTGATTTCCAATAATTCCATTAGACTTCGGGAGATCCAGAGTGCCATTATAAAATATCTTCTATATATAATCTTTCGAAAACATCAGTTCTGTCAGTCTCCCAACAATTAGTAAAGTGTTGAATAGTATTCAATTTCCAGTCAAACAACTGTTCAGGGTTCCTTTAGAAAGGAACCATAAAAGAGTTAAGGAGCAGCAATACCACTATGTTCAGGTAAAGAACAGATTTGTACTTCACAGTGCTATATTGGACAATGTACATATCTGTAATAGCATATCTTTACTACAAGATGTACTGTGGCTGCTATAGAGAATATGGAACAATACAATTTTGATGTAGGTGCATGATTTCCATCTCCACTAATCATTTTTTTTTATTCTTGGAACTAGAATCAAGTGAAATTCCTCACAAGGCTGTGTTTGTGGATGCAGTTGGTTTTAACTTGATCAGGAGCAGAAGATGTGGCCAAAATGTAATAGGTGAGTGAGCAATGGTAGATGTCCCAGGTGAGCGATGTGTCAATATTACAATGTGTGTAGCCATATCAGAGAATGGTGTGGTCACCCATAGAAACATTCTTGGGCCTTACAACACTCAACAACTGCTTATCTTCCTGGACATTCTGTACACAAATCTCATTCCAGAAAATCAGAGAGGTATGGTCAGAAAAGACTTGCCGAATTATGTAATTGTGTGGGACAATGTCAGCTTTCACAGAACCAGTGCATTCCACGAATAGTTCAGTGCTCACTCAAGGATACAAATGGTATTCCTCCCAACCTATTCTCCATTCTTGAATTCAATTGAGGAGTTCTTTTCAACGTGAAGATGGAAAGTACATGACCATCGGCCTCATGACAAAATGTCCTTGCTAGGTGCAATGGAAGCAGCTTCTCAGGACGTAACAGCAGAATCTTGTAGGTGGTGGGTGGATGTGCCATTCAAAAAGATTTGCCCTTGTTGCATTGCAAGAGAAAATATAAAGTGCAAAGTGGGTGAAAATATGTGGCCAGACAGACGTGAGCGACAAGAGGTCCACTGAAGATTTCCAGTGAACATTGTTAAATTCTGCATGATGTTTAGTTGAGTACAATGTTGTGATTTTCAGTTTATGAATATTTTGGTGCTGTCGTGCTATCAGTGCTGGGTGTATTTGTTCTTTTAGCTGTTTGGTGCATTGTACTGTCTTGAGTGTGTTCCAGTAAAAATGATTTACATTCATACATGTTTTTTTTTTAAACTAATGAAATGTTATGTACTCGGCTACATGCTTTATTGTTCCATCCATCCATCCATCCATCCATTTTCCAACCCGCTGAATCCGAACACAGGGTCACGGGGGTCTGCGGGAGCCAATCCCAGCCAATACAGGGCACAAGGCAGGGAACCAATCCTGGGCAGGGTGCCAACCCACCGCAGGCTTTATTGTTCAGTACAGCCAATGTAAAGGCTTGTAATGTTACGTTGTTACTGTAATTTTGTTGCACTTGTGTCTGATTGTTGTGATTTGTGTGATGTGAAATGCACTTTTTGTTTTGGTGACACTGACTAACTCACTGAAGGAATTATTTGCTTTTGTAATTCAACTTAAATGTTTTGTGTGAGTGCTGGCTTCTTGTTGTTTAACTATTGTGTTCTGCCTATTGTATGAACTGTTGTGTAAAATTCATTTAAAACTGTGTGAATTTTAAGAATGTTTCATGAAATGTGCCAAAGCAGCTGAAAAAAAACTGTAATGGTGAAAGAGGACTTGCAGGTGATGGGTGTAACAGAGCAAGATGCAGAAGACAGGAAGATATGGAAAAAGATGATCCGCTGTGGCAACCCCTAACAGGAGCAGCCGAAAGAAGAAGAAGAAGAAGAAGAATGACTGCCATTTTGTTAAGTTTCAATATTTCTGCTGTTTTTACCAATAACTCTTCATTGCTTCCCCTTTACCACTTTTTAGTTGCTCCAGGGACCTCTTTCCCTCTCTTCTTACCAGTTTTCATCTGTTTATTCTGCTTGTAGACCTTACACTTCAACACTTGTATCCACTTAATTGCTCAAATCTTGTCATTCCTAGCATTTCCAGTATCGAAATTAGTGACAGTGAACGGCCTCATAACTTAGCAATGAGTCCCACATGTCAAGTTAGATTTCAACCAGTAAAATTATATCTCTCATTAAAGCATGTTAGGCATCACCAACAACAATCTGCCCAAAAATGAATCATCCTTTTCAATGCACAGCACGTGCAGTTTATTGATGTCCATTAGTCGTCTTTAAACTGCTTTTTCTTCATCTCCACTAATTTATGCACCCAGATTTCAACCACAACCATACCAACAAGCACTGCATCACTTCTACCAGAAAAATGTTACTTGTCTAGAAAACATTTTCATACATTTTCCTCTCAAACTTGTTTCCTGCTACAGCACTTACCTACAATACTCTCCTTCTCTACTCTTCCACTATATCACCCTGTTTTCCCAATCATACTGTTCTTTCATTATTTCAGATGTCAATCTCAGCCTTCTTTGTACACTCCTCTTGCTCACAAGTTTTACTTTCAACTTTTTAACAACAAACTTGCTTTGTACAGAGCATCAGAATTTTGTCCTTTGTTAGCAGCAATGCTTGTAGTATGACTGGGCTCTCTAGCTTCCTTTTCCTTTTCCTAAATTATTTTAGTTTAAGGTAGTTGTTTTAAAACATTTAACACAGCATTATGCTATTCAATTTTACACTATGTTAATTCACAAAGGGTTAACAATTTTGGTCATATTTAAATGTATTTAGTTTTAGAAAAAGTAATAAATGTGCTTGGTTGGTCAGCTGTAAAATCAGTAATAGAGGACTCTTGTTTTGCAATTCTTAACCTTTATAGGAATGAGTGCACAGTTACCAATGCATAGGATATACACAGTAGAGATATAAAGTAATTGTCTTTATGTTTTGCCATAATATAAATATATATTGTAGTAAGCAGTGAGGTGTTAAAAGGGACTCTGGGATGTGGGTGTAAAGTATAATAGAGTTCAATTTTTTTCTTAATCGAGAACCTGCTACTGCATGGATGACCATACGGCTTTTTCTTGCTAAAAAATTTTCTATCTGTTTTCAATTAATGAAACTTGTTCTAAAATTCTGTTTCCTTTATTTTCTCTTTATTTTGGCACAGACCACCTAAACTCATTTAGGCATCAGCTTTGAATTAAGTAAACTACAGAATATATGTTACACAAAGGAAAAGTATAGGAGAAATGTTGTGTATAAATATATATATGTATGAATATATAAACACAGTAGATTATACATAAATAATATATATTATAACAAAGGCGCTATATAGGCGCCTGACCCAACACAGATGGACACGGGAGGCACGTATAAAATAAAAAGAATTTTACTGATCTTCACCTGTGGGGTACGTCTTCCCTGTAAACCCCACAGGCACAACACAGTCCCCAGTGTACAAACACACAAAGTAAGCACACCACACTCCTCTCTTCTGGCACCACCACTCCTCCCACCTGACTCTGGCCATTGACTGGTGGTTGCTGGCTCCTTTTATGGCCCACCTGGAAGTGCTCCAGGTGCTTGATCACCAGGGATGCTGCCACCAAGCGTCCTGGGGGAGGTATTGAGCAGCCCATGGTTGCTCCCTCAGAACATACATCGAAGGGGCATCCCAGCCGGGCATGGCACTATATATATAGAAAGATAGGACTTTATTTGTTCCTCAGAGAAACTTGGCTTTTCACAGAGGCTCTTTAAATATATATATATATATATATATATATATATATATATATATATATATATATATATATATATATATATACTGTATACATGTACACACGAACAGACATCAGGATATGCAGTAGTTTATTTTTACTTATTTAGGTAACTCTTCCTCTTTCTCTGCTTCTCTGAATTTTACGTCTTTACCAGGAGAACTGTTCAGAAGGGGTGTTGTTGCAAACAACTACACTTTACTTTGTTCTTAGTCCCTCAGTGCTTTTTGGCATATCCGGCAGTGCAGTTCCTCAGTGCTTGCTAGTTCTGAACTAATTCAATCATCTTGATTTACTGCATTGCTTTGTATTTACTGTATCTACATTTTGGAATTATCCACATACCTGCTTTGGAATACTTTTTGTGTAGCAGACCAATTACATACTGGACCAACTATTTATACTAATTAAACAGACATATTTTTGAGGCAATGATACATAATCACAGCATTTGCATATGACATGTAGCCATGGGTTATCTTGTTGTCCACATTTGAGTCTTCAAAATGCTAAAGTGTCAGCAGCTTAACTAAACAGGCACCAGCATTAAAAAGAGACTTGTGCTCTTTCCTTGAATGCTGATTTGCTACAGAGTAACAAAAAAGAACTAATTGCTCTGTTGTCATCTCAAGCATGAAAATGTATAGAATAAAAACCTGTAAGTTTCCCAGCCATGAAATTAGTCTTCTAAACATTAATAGGGTGCTGTATATGGAGTGTAGTCTGTTATTTATCAAATTTTTTTCCATTTTTCTTATGAGTGTTGGGGTGCAGTGACTGCCATTTGGATAGAAAACTCTTAGCCTGCCATGGTGAGTTGTCTAACATTAGGATAACAACTTATAACAGGAGAGCTAAGAGATTTATTTAAATTTACTTTACTCTAGATGCAGTTTTGTAGTAAATATAATAATAGAACACCATCAGATCTACTGTAGATTAGAGGAAATGTTTATCCATTCTTCAGAAGTTATGAATTACTTGGCTGTTATGACTGTCATTGTTCAGAAAGACCTCAGTTTCAACTTCACCCCAATTTCATCCAGTTTGGCATTCATACTGTGTACTACAGAAATAAACTCAAAATAAAACAATGATAAACATAGTACAATGATAATCCAAACTTTCTCAACCTACTAAGTTCATTTCATTTTTTTTCTTATCTGGCATTCCCTCTGCTTAAAAAAGAGGGTCATTTTCAGAGCTGGGGCAGTTTGAAGGAGTTCAGTTCCCCCAGTATATTACAGGCACAGTTGATAATAGGTGAATAAAATGGACCAAAATATACTTTAAAAAGGCAGTTTTCTTTAGCATTTCTTTTCCTGTGTCCCACCTTCATTTCACACTAGTAGAGAAACTAATTTACACGGTTTTAGCTATATTGTGGAAATCCATTTTTCCTGTTTGCTATTTGCAAGCAATGGATAAATAAAGTTTTCCATAGTCTGTTTAGAAAGTTTGGAGTGTTGCATGTGCCATCTTTTCTGGACATCATTTGTGATTTTTTTTGTTATCAAGAAGGAAAATATTTTAAAATAACGATTTCTTATATTTATCAATGTAAATCATGCTACAGTTTGCAAATTACATTTAACTTCATGGCATTTACTTTAGAACAGTATTGTATTTCTAGGAATTAAAAAAGTTCAGTCGATTGTCCTTAATAATTGCCTTGAAACTAAATAATTAAAGACATATTAACTATATTGTAAAGCATCTTGGTGGCGTGCTTGCCAACTCCACTTTTTACAGATCCTTATTTTCTGTTACCATGTGCCAAATATGATTTCTATAGCTTCCCGTAGCTTAGGACCTTGCCATGTCTAACTTCAACCCTGACTTTGAGAACCACTTTTTCATATTAGTCGGTTTGAGCCTTTTCAGCCACCTTCAGTAACAGAGCTCTGAATCTCTTAAACAAAACTGTTGTCACAAAAGCTAGGTGTTTCACCCTTCTGGGTTTGTTATTCCTTGTAGAACAGAGAATGATGTTTGGGGGTATGGATTGTCACACACAAGCACATGGGAGGCAGTCAGTGGGCTTGGCTGAACATGGTAAGTTGGAGCATGGGTTGACTAGGTGCACTAATGCCTTTCTCTCTGTCTCATCCAGATCCTCCAAACAGAAGCCTGCCTTATTCCATCTCTACTTCCAGAACCTCCCTTCCGTTGACCTCACTTCTGGTTCCTGCCCTTGGTCACACCTCTTCTTCCTCAACAGCTATAAGTAGCAGTTACTTTCCCTCCCTTGCAGTCGTATGTTTGGACTCACACTGAAAAGTCTATTCACTCTCTTTAAAAACATTGATTCCAATCACTTTAATTACTGCCAGGATTCTGAATATACAAGGTGGAACTCCATATCTTTTTCTTGGGTTTTTGTCTCCTTTTTATAGGATATACTATCGGTATCATGGGTGTCTTTCTAATTTTGTGTCAAAAGGCATCCACAGTGCATCACTTTCTGAAATTGCATCTCTTAGCAATTACCATCGTGCCATAACAAAAATGCTAGTATCAAGAAAACAAAACAGCATCACAATATTTTCAAAAATAAGTGGTAAAATAAAACACATTTTATGTACAAAATTAAAATTGGAAATTCATTTCTCCAGTTATAAAACTATAATAGAAAATGAGACAACCTTCAGGAAAAACTTACTGAGCAGAAGAAAAAAGAAAAAGAAAAAAGACTAACATAAAAATATTTCCATAAACCGAAAATTTTTAGAGGAGCCACATTGTATATTTCCTCTTTTTATGCCAGTAAAAATGTTCCAGTCGTGTGTTAATGTGATACTAATGGTTAATAATATTTTAAGATGAAAAGTTGGAAGAGACATGTTGAATCTTTTGTTTTCAGCCTGGAAGTAACTTTTAAATAAGCTATTCCATTTCATCCACTCTCTGTAACAGAGTCCTGTACTGTCTGTAACAAACTGTTGCCATTAAGTCGGGGGTATTAAGCCCCTGTACATTTGTTACTCTGTGTGGAGAAGACAGTTTTATTTGAAGAAATGTGGATGAGCTTGAGTTTGAACACTGCAATAAAAAAACAAAAGCATTGTCTTTTTTATATGTTCTTCTAATAAAACTTATTTAGAACTGTTTTCTATGTGGAGGAAAACCTGAAAATCATGCATCACATTCACAGGTTACAACATAACTGTGTACAATTGTTACTGCAGTCATGAAAAAACAATAAATGGTTGAAACACCCGCTACACTGAGGCCCGCTGCCCATCCTAAGTTTTATGAAGCTGACCAGGAGATGCACATGTAACTCCAACACAAAATAAAAACAATCATTTTTGTTGAAGACTGTGAAATAAAACTTGAAAACAAAAGATAAAACTTTTTAGGGTGCAATAACTAATTTTTCTAAAAAATGCTAAATAAAAAAGTCTGTAGAATCAAAAAACTCCAGAAAACTTTTTAAAGAACTAAGTATAGCTGCTTCTGTGCCATATGTTTTTATGTGTCCCATCTGTTTTGCTTTCCATCTTTTATCTCAGTATACCGTACTGTGAGCATTTATCATTTTTCTATAATCTTTGTGTTTATTAATAAATAAATTGTATCATTCTTTTTCTTTATTTGCCTAACAGCCAAGAACCCATATCAACAGATAAAGGTAAAGAAAATAAAAAGTAACCGTACCAAAATGTCTAATTAGAATTGCCGAAAGCATAGTACATGATTAAATAATTGTGTTGATTAATAGATTTCATACATGTTTTATGCTGTATCCTTAATAAATTCCGTCTAATTGTGTGTCTCTTCTGTGATTTTGAAACTCAGGGATTCTGTTTCTGAAGTCAGATTTCAAGGTTAATGCATTTTTGAAGAACTTATAATTTATTAATGCTTCAACATAGTTTCATTTTTCTTTGGGGGCTGCCATTTTTGGATTTTGTCGTCTTGACGTATCCTGAAATCAGATATGGCATTTAGGGTCACAGCTTCAGGGGTTCAATTGATGAGAGATTAAAAGGTCATCTTGTTAGCCTTTATGTGTCTGAGTTTATGGATAACAAACCTACCTTCTTTTATGATTTCCCAGTTCTTAAGACCTTTTCTATTGTCCCTGATTTTGGAGTTTTTTTGTTCTTATTTTGGCTTGACTTTGCATATTTCCTATTCATTTAAAAAAATACGGTCTCTCATACACTGTTGTCATATTTATAAATGAAATACACCAACTAATATTTCAGGCATCAATTAATTTTCTAACCTACCTTATACACTGATGTGTCATGGGATTAACTATTTCAGCTTGAATGTATTTATTTTCATTCACCCATTCATCAGTTTTCAGAACAGGCTGAATGTAACACTCTGCCCACCAAACTGTGGAAATGCTATCAGTCTGCCCGCCAGTATAGTTTCAGGTACACACACAAAGGCAGCAAAGCACTGTGTTCACCAGAAGTTTTTGAAGTGTAGGTGCTGCAATTTGTCAAAGTCAAGAGACAACAAAATAGGTGACAGGCAATAGAATGCCCCACCATTGACTGCATTATTTTAAGGATATGCCATACACAAAAGTTTCCTTTTTGCATCTGAAAAAGGTTATTATTTTTTAAGAAAGTCCCAAAAAGGGTTGATTTAAATGTACTTGATGCATCATTTAATAAGTTAATTAAATCCAAATAGTTTTTTTTCAATAACAAGGCCAAGAGACCCTGAATTTCAAAAGTTGAAAAATACAAGAAAATAAAATTACAAAATACAAAATTCTCCAGAAAGGCCAAGATATTATGATTTTATACGCATACAAACACACACACACAATATATATAGGTTAAACCCATTATACTGAAGTATAACAAATACTTTTTATGGGCCCAGACAAACATTCATAGACAATCATGTTCAGCGAATCTCATTTTAACGAAATGTAAATCTCAGTATAATGAAAGTTTTTTTGGGCAAAAATGGCCACCGAACATAATACTGCAAAGAAAAAAAATATTTAATGCTGCTCCTACACTTTCCCTGCTTAGTCTCAGAAACTCTGAAACAGGCTGCCGCAAAGCCAGAGAGAAAGTCTATTACAAAATTTCCGGTCTTGGGCAGGCTCAGCGAGCGCGTGGGCATGACATCATACACATAGTTGAATTCTGAGTCACTGTTCCACCGAGCGTCCGTGTGGGTATTTGTGTTGTGTGTGCATACCATACTTTTTGAGTTTCATAGCGATTCTTAAAGTTTTCTTTGAGATGAACAAAAAAAAAAAGAGAGAAATGGCATCAGTTTACACTAAAAGAAAAATTAACTTCTTTCTTCTTCTTTCGGCTCCTCCCATTAGGGGTCGCCACAGCGGATCATCTTCTTCCATATCTTTCTGCCCTCTGCATCTTGCTCTGTTACACCCATCACCTGCATGTCCTCTCTCACCACATCCATAAACCTTCGCTTAGGCCTTCCTCTTTTCCTCTCCCCTGGCAGCTTTATCCTTAGCATCCTTCTCCCAATATACTCAGCATCTCTCCTCTGCACATGTCCAAACCAACGCAATCTCACCTCTCTGACTTTGTCTCCCAACCGTCCAACTTGAGCTGGAATTAAGAAAAATGATGTGCTGAAAGAATTTTGGAATCGCGCCTTCATCTTCATCTAATGACTCGTTTTCATTCTGTATTTTCATACCTGTATTTCTATTAAAAAAATGTTACATCCAATTACTTGTTTTCATTCTGTGTTTATACCTAGATTCTTTTTTGAATAGAAATACGTCATTTTATTCTGTGTCCATACCTGTATTTCTATAAAAAATACATCTAACATCTTGTTTTCATTCTGTATTCAAAAATGTATTTCTATTTTAAAAAATGACATCAAATGTCGTTTTCATTCTGTGTTCATATCTCTATTTCTATTTAAAAGAACATTACATCTGACGTCTCACTTTCATTCTGCATGTTCATACCTGTATTTCTATATTTGTACAGTTTAAGAAGTGCTGTTTTTTTATACAGGTACTGTCGAGCTTGGGTCACAGAGTTGCATGAGAGACAGGAAGATGAGTCCAGGTTTTAAAGGAAAGTACAGGTATTTTTTTACTATATAGAGAAGGCACGTACAGACTCAAATTCTTCAGATATAAAGAATCTGAAGCTCGGAATCACTTCTGTGGCAGATGCAGTCTGGAGAAGAGACATCAGGAAAGTGTGAGGAAGAGCAGATCAAAGTCCGTTGTTTGCGTAACAAGCACGGTGCTCAGTAACCCTGATCCTGTAGAGAACAACCAATTGCTTTGTCCTTGGTTTACTGCATACCAGACACAGCAGTGCAGCAACAGAGCTGTCCTTGCATTGTTGCTGTCAGACATGGCGAATCACTGGAGGCCCAGGTCACAATACTATATGTATTTTCCCCACAGTTATTATAACGAAATATATTGGTAAAAAAATATTTATTGATGAATTACAGCATTCTAAACATTGTCACCTTCTATACATTTGTGCAAAATGCGTCTCACTGATTCCCTGTCAATACCAGCCAACTCTGAGATAGCTCAAACACATAAGCAACGATCATTTCAAACAATCTGATTCACCGTTTTGATGTTTTCATTTGTCCAAGATGAGCGTGGGTGACCTGAGCGTTGAACATTTCTTGTCCTTCCTTGAAACGTTTGTGCCACTCAAAAACTCGTGTGCGAGACAAACTTTTATCACCGTACACTGTTTTTATCATTTCATAAGTTTCTGTGGCCGTTTTGTTCAATTTCGTGAGAAATTTGATGTTGATTCGCTGTTCGATTTTTTCACCCAACATTAACATGGCAACTCGTGTAGCGATTGTTGTGCAAATACTGGCTGGGCTATTCACAGGATATACCTAGCCAGTTGGCAGTTTGAGAGGGCTTGTAGAAGGGGATATAGTTTTATGATTCATGTCCGGCTGACCTCCAGATGGTTTTCCAGGAAAGCCCCAAGCCCAGTCCGGTTATTTTTGTGTCTCACCTATATTTATATATATGTTTATTTTTAATTGATTTATTTTAGTGTTATTTCAGTGTTTATTTCAAGGACATATTTTTTGGAATATGGAGAATTCCTATTTTAGGTTTATTATATAGTAAAGGCAATTGTTAATATTATTGAAAACTTTTAAAAACTTATTGTGATGTCATTTTGTTTGTTGTGGGCACCACCACAACAATTTTAGTTGATAGCCCCACTGCTATGCAAAAACACTGGAAGTAACAACCCGGGCTGTTACTGAATAGAAGATGTAAAACTTAGGGATCATGGACTTCATAATTATTCAATTATCCTGATTATTAAACTTTTACAATCTTTGTGTTAGTTATAGTCTTCTTAATTACAGAATTTGTGCAACTGTATTTTGACTCTATCTTTGTTTAATGATTTGCCTGCAGTGACAGATAAGAAAGTTTCAAGGTTTTGACCTTTGCACGTTTTGTGACTTGCATTTCAACTCCCAATCTCTGTTTAAAAATATATTTGCCTTATCCCTTTCAAGGCATTACACAACAACTACTAAATACCTAAATACTAAAGGCCAAAAAGTTCAAAAGCAAAAAACTTAATGACAGAATGCAGTCGAATTATTGCTGGCTTGTTGCCTCTGTTTAATAGTAGAAAGATATTTTGGAAGTCAGAGCTGATGAAGGGGCTACACATGCCATGGCCAGCTGCAGTACTCATTCCAGGGGCCATGTGAAATTCGTACAGGTTCAATTGTAACAGTATCCTTGCTGTTTAAAATGTTTCTAATGTTACAGATATATATTTAAAACAATGTGGTTGTTGTCAATTGATGTACAAATGTGTATTCACTCTAAGAAGAGACAATAGGTCCAAAAATGCCTTGGAAAAACATCCTTCCACTCATGGGTGTTCTTTTGAACTTAATTTGAACTATGTGGGTTAATTTTCTCCATGGACTATGTTTCATTATTAGTTATAATTTCCAGTGGTTTTTGATTCAATAAAGTCATTTTTATGACCTCAATTACATTACTAATTATTACGAATACTTGTTAATAACATTTTTTTTATGTACTGTATTTGGACCATATATAAAAACATAAGACATTTGACACATAAGAGGGGACAGTACATTGCATCAGGCTTCTTTGATTAGCTAATAGCTAAGCTGTCCCAATATCTTATCCAGATTGTCAAGGTTTTTGCTTCAACTAAATGTTTCTGTAGATTGTTTCAGATTCCCACAACTCTTTGTGTAAAGATGTAGTTCCTAGTTTCAGTCCTAAATACCCGTCCTCTTAATTTCCAATGGTTTTTCCAATGGTTCTCTCAAGTACGTGATTCACTGTCTAGTTAAAAGAATTCCCCTGGATCTACCTTATTAATGAGTCTGGGAATTCTGAAGACCAGGATTTGGTCCCCACATGGTCTCCTTTGTTTCAGACTAAACAGGTTTAGCCTCCTTATTTTTATGTTTACTCCAGAAATACGAGTCAAAAACTTTTAATTTTTTTCAACGAGACAAATGTTATTACTTTAACAGAAACATGTAAATATCAAAATGTTAACATAAATATATTAGGAAAGGTATGTCTAGTATCCACTGCTGTGCTGATGTAGCTTTAGTATAAATCCTTCATGTGACATGTTTTGAAACAGTCACCAACACGCAACACGATTTTGCAAAAGGGACATTGGAAGTGTGTTTTTTTTTAACTTTTCTAATTTTTTTTTTTCTGCTTAATTGTGAGAGTGTAGAAGGACTGTACCTGATACACGTGGTTGACATGTCCCTTTCATTATTATAGGCTACTACAGCACAAGGCTTAGTGACTTCCACATTTCCTCTGACATGAACAACAATTGCTGCATTGTGAACAGTGCTCAGGAGGCTAATGTCTTCCTTGTCTTTCTACTAGATTGCTATCATTTTGCGTTTTTGCCATGCACCTACTTGCACCCCGCTGACCTTCAGGCGACCAAATTCACCATGGCATATCATGGCGGTTCAGTCATATACATCAGTTTCACTATTGGTTTTTCATGACCATCACTATCACTTGATTCAACTAATGAGTTCAATTTCAGTCAGTCAGTCACTGTCCAACCCACTTTATCCTAACACAGGGTCACGAGCTCTGCTAGAGCCAATCCCAGCCAGCATAGGGCGCAAGGCAAGAACAAACCCTGGGCAGGGAGCCAGCCCACCGCAGGGTACATACACCCACATACCAAGCACACACTAGGGACAATTTAGGATCGCTAATGCACCTAACCTGTGTGTCTTTGGAATGTGGGAGGAAACTGGAGCACCTGGAGGAAACCCATGCAGACACGGGGAGAACATGCAAACTCCACGCAGGGAGGACACGGGAAGCGAACCCAAGTCTCCTTACTGCGAGGCAGCAGCGCTACCACTGCGTCACTGTGCCGCCCGAATTCAATTTCAGTTTGTTCTAAAATGGACATTACAGCTTCTCATTTACATGCTGTTGAGTTTTGGTTGAAGGTTCTGCACCACTCATAAATATTGATGAGTTACCTTAGCAGCATTGGGAATCCACCAGTTGTAGACAACAATCTGGCATTTTTGAATTCTCCCCTCTAATTGTAGTTAATTAAGTTGACACCTGGGCCGACACACATGTAAACAAAGTGACGTTTGGAGTAGTTGCAGAAAGAATACTATGCACTGGAGATATAGGAAGAAAAATATCTGATGTATTAAAATCACATCAAATCTATGGAACATGTAATGTGGATAAACCACAAAAGAAGGGGCTATCTGCTTTCCCACCAAATGCAGACCTGTTTCAGTGCTCCTGCAAATTGGTTTCACGCAAATGCCATCCAAATGCTTCCCTCTGGTAAACTGCTAATAGTGGACATGTTATTCAAGTGAGTAGAAACAGTGCTACACAGGAAAAAATGACACAGGTGCCCTAGCAAAGACACAGTTAAAGAAATAATTTCCTTCTTTGGGATTCTAGTTCAAATTTCTTCAGACAGAGACACTCATTTTGCTAATGAACTTACACAGTGTCTTGGTAAAGGATAACAAATTCAGCATTTGCTTTACTCTGCCTACCAACTACAGAGTGCAATTCTGGTAGAGCGCACCAATAGTGCCATTAAAAACAAGTTGCTAAAATTATGTACACAAATACAATTTAAGTGGACTGAAACATTGACATTAATCGTAACGTCACTTAGGGCCACCACTGACATGAAAACTAGCCTTTTTCCCACCCGAGATTGTGTTTGGTAGTGCCATGGCTAGCCTAACATTATCACTGAACCTGTTTAAGCCTTCTGATTTGCATCAGTCTCACAGTGAGATGGCCAAATACTGCTTGGCTCTAAACATAATCAGAAAAGTTCAATATGAGCTGGTTATGCAGGGATGGCCTCGACCAGCTGACACTGAAGCACACCCTTTGTCTTTTTAAGGATTTTCCAACATAAAAATTGCTTGCACCCAATGTTGAAAGGACGCTATCAAATGTTGCTTACGACAACAGCCGCTTTCAAGCTTTATGGAAAACCACGGTGGGTACAACTGCACACACTGCAAGCTGATTCCAGCACCACCCGAAGCAACTGAAGTGACTGACCTTGCTGTGATGATCAAGGCCAGGGAAGCCTTAAGGAGGAAAAGTCATCCTGTAACGTGTTTTGTGGCCTTAACAGCAGGATAGGCATCCTCTGAGGCCTACTTTAACATCAGAGTAGTAGTATTAATCAGAAACATTACATAGTTGCTTACATTACTTAATCTGAATCATTTATTTAATTATCTAACCAATAATAACAAGTCACAAAATAGTTAGCATATTGGAAGGAGAACAAGTTTTTATTGAGAGCCTTATAATTAGACATTTAATTGGTTGTAGGGCGAGATACAACAAAAATCAACTTCGTGATGAGCTTTTTAGTATTACAAGGATTGTTTTCTTGTCATGGGCCATATGCAACATTTACCCTATTCTCACTACCACATCTGATCCAAACCTCCACACGAGATAAGTAGTGCCACCTGAGGACTACCTGCATGAGCATGGAATACTTGGAAGTAACACCTTCCATGCCTTGTCCTGTGTGTGGGCACATAAGCTGAATGCTTCACACTGCTTTGTCTCCTCTGCATTTCCTCGCTCCTTGAAACATGACATTCCTCTTCAGCCTATACCACTCCACACAGAGACGCTCATGGGTCTGCTGACTATGTTCAGTTTTAATGATACCACCCCTTATAGTATCAACAGTACTAATGGTATCATAGCTGTGTTGAGCTAGTATGTACTAGCTTATATGTGGCATACATGTGGCTGCTTTTGGACTGGTGTGTGGTGTGTTACTTGGCCTGTGTGCTACCTGATGTGACTGTTAATTTAGGCCCTGTTTCATCTCTTACTTGGTTCATTTTCCAGCCACATAGAAATATGTTTATGATTTTTTTTAGAATAATGTTTTCTTGTTCAGTAGATGGCAGAAGAAAACTGTCATGAAAGTTATTCGGGCTTACCACTGTTTGCCTTTTGGAGCATCTTCAAGCTGCCACTGTCGATAACATAACCAAGGATGAGCCGGGCAAATGAAGACACACACATCTAGCAAGGGGTAGGTGTAACAGTGCTCAAGTGCTTTTATTTAGAATCCAACAAATCAGCTGTTCAAAAGTGTAGTGCAAATGTTCAATAAATAAATAATCCATAAAAACAGTGGTCTGTGGAGGTTAAAAATCCATCAAATAAACAATCCATTAAAATGAGATCAAAATCTCCAAGGCAGGAAGCAATCCTTTAAAATCTCAGTTCCTGGTGCATCCCTTTTAAAATCAACACCTCCTCTACTTACCCTGGCACAGGGCCTTGCAGTAAAAGAGATGCCAAACCAACAGGCATAGCCAACAATCTTCTCTAGGTTCAGGTCTCAACTGCTCCATGGCTCCCAGTACTGTGCTGCACCGAATCTCTCCTAGGCTCGGGTCCCTACCGCCGTCTGTGGCCCCAAAAGGGCCCCATGCTGAGCTTCTCTTCTTCTTCTCCCGTTGCCTTCCCTGGACGTATGCGGGAGCGAGCTACAGATCACTCCAGCTTTGTCAGCCATTTAACTGGAGTGACATTATTCAGCCCCTGAGCATTGGCCGCACGTTCCCCTAGGGTCTTCCATTTCATGGTTGCCTACCTCCTCTCTCTGCACCATCTCTCTATCACTCTTGACTTCTTCTCTCTCTTTTCCCTTTAACCTCTGTTCTTTCTTTTTCTGCTTATCTTTCATCTGTCTCCCCTCTCCACTGTGCATGCTCCTTTTATAGTGGCCACTCTAATGGGGCGCAAGTGTGAACATGCTGCTCCCTCTGAGGCAATAATGAGGCACCTGAATGATGCTCACATTTACATGTGCCTACACAATCAGTCAGGCACCCCCACCCATCACTGGAATGCACCCACCCACACCCGATTGGAGCCAGCACAGCGCAATGGACCACTTATTACACATGGTGACCAGAGCTGCATACAATACTCCAGATGCGGTCTCACTAGTGCATTATATAGTCTAAACATAATGTCCACCCGATTTATGTTCAACAGTTTTCACTGTATAATTTAACATTTTATTTGCCTTGCTTCTGCACTTTGCTTAAACAATAAAAACGTTGTGTCAACATAAACCCCTTTTCAGAGGTTGCTTCCTGTAAGACAGTGTCTCCTGCATATATTTGATTTTCCTTTTGCCTATGTGTATCACTTTGCACTTTCTGCATTAAACTGCATTTTCCAAGTGTCTACCCAGTTCTGAAGGATGTCCTGGGGCCTCATGTATAACGCCGTGCGTAGAACTCACACTATAACATGGCGTAAGCACAAAAGCGGGAATGTGCGTACGTACAGAAAAATCCAGATGCAGAAATCTGTACGTACGCAAACTTTCACGTTCTTCCACTACATAAATCCCGATCAGCGTGAAAAGTAACGCACGTGCACGCACCTTCTGTCCCGCCCCAACTCCTCCCAGAATTACGCCTCTTTGAATATGCAAATCGATATAAATAGCCTTCTGTGAAAAGACAATGGGAAAAGCACGGGAGAAAATATAAGAATTTCAGCGAATACCAAGTGGAGGCAAAGGAAAAACATACTATTTGTTGGTTTAACCAGTGGTATAATCAACAAAAGGAAGTTGATCGAGTGACAGAGTCGGAGAAACTCGAAGGCTCAACTTCACAAAGTCGCACAGTGCCCGAAATAAAAAAGAAATCACATATCAAAGTCGCCGTGAAAAGGCGAGTCGTAGCCCACCGTCTGAGTGTCATATGAAAGCTTAGGGTACAGACAAAAAAAAAGACACACAGTGGGGAAAAAAGCACGAAATGTCAACTTTAATCTCGAAATTTCCACTTTAATCACCTAGTTTATTTTGCCATTAAAGTAGAACATCATAAACTTCATCTTAAAATCGTTTAATTTAGTAGTTTCTCAAATCCCATTGTAGCTAAAGTGGCATGTTAAATGCTTTGTTCTGTATTTGATCTTCTATGTGCTCTATGTGTGTGAATCACTACCTGCTTCTTAAACGGGCTTTCTGTTTCTGCGACAGGACACATAATCCATTACATTCGTGATATTACAGCTCTCTGAATAATTAAAATACTGAGATGTATACGTGATATCTTTTTCATGATGATAGGAATGAAAGCATGTTATTAAACATGGGAACACGGTGGCACAGTGCTTGTTCATGTCTCATGCAAGAGGCTTGCTGCGCCATGCGCGACCTTCAATGAAATAATTTATCACAGCAGTACTGCCTCTTTCAAACGTACTAACCTCCAATTCCTGTCCTTACTTTTCGTTCTCCAAAAACCCAATCGCCACACAATCAGCTCTGTAATAGACGTGAAGCCATCTGTAAGCTTAGAACTTCGATTCTTCAAAACTTTTAAGGAACATTGAAATATCTTAGTAGTACGTGTTTAATTATTATATCCGTCTATCTTTCCAGTGTCGCGTCAGCACCAGCAAGAATACAGTGCAAGGCAGGAACAATTACTGAACTAGCTAGCGCTGCGGCACCGTATCCTCACATGTTTAATTATTAACAATACAGATTATTTAAATGAAGTTAAAGTTTTATCTGTATAATATAATCAACATGTTTTGCTGCATTTCGTCTTAAAAATTAATACCGTCATCATATGTAAATACGCACTTTATAAAGTGGCGCAGGTTGTGCAATATTATAACTGTAGTGCAAGTTTACAGTGAGGTAATTGTACTTATAAGTAAACAGTTCTATAAGGACCACTTGATGGACTGATTTAGTGCGTTTATAGTTCTTAGGATGAAACTGTTTCTAAACCGCGAAGTCCGTACAGGGACTAAAGCGTTTTGCTGTGGCTCAGGCAGCATCTGCTTCATGCTGTGTACCGATAATTCTCTTTCCGATCAGCTGCTGCTGTGATTTCCCACTCAGATACAGTGATATAAATACTCCGAGTGGTGCAGTGAGAGTAATGTGGAAAAAGATGATCTGCTGTTACAACCCTTAATGGGAGCAGCTGAAAGAAGAAGAAGATGCAGTGAGAGTTACAACGCTAAAGCAGTTATGGTATTTGGAATACTATGGCTATTCCCTGGACCATTATATTGCTATAGGTTAATTACATCAGATGCATTACACTAATAAACAATATGCAGTTAATTTCAGTGTATTTATAAAGCCACGCCAGGAATGTGGATCTAAGAAAGAAAGGGTGATCACACAGGAACAGTAGCACTGCTTTGACGCTGGGTGCCGCCAGTCTGCAAAACTGGGCGGATAAATTGCGTACGCCAAGGTATGAGTTACCGTGGAAATGTGTGTGGCTTTACGCCAAGTTTAAGTTTTATACATCGCGATTTGAGCGTGGAAACGTTCGTACGCAACATTTCTGTGCGTACGCACCATTTATACATGAGGCCCCTGGTCTTTTTGAATTTTTTACATTTATTGTCGGCCTCCTTTAGTGTATACCAATTTTAATGTCATCTGCATTTCACAAGTTTACTGACTATACTGAAATCAATGTCATGAATATACTGTAAATCAGAAAAGGTTGTATTTATCAGAATCAACAAAAGTTATATTTATCCATCCATCCATCCATCCATTTTCCAATCCGCTGAATCCGAACACAGGGTCACGGGGGTCTGCTGGAGCCAATCCCAGACAACACAGGGCGCAAGGCAGGGAACCAATCCCGGGCAGGGTGCCAACCCACCGCAGAAGTTATATTTATAGGATATGGTAATGGAGGTGTGTATTATTTAGGAAAACATATTGTGCTGTTTGTTGTTTATTTCTACTTTTGTATATTATTATTAAAATAGTAAATATAACTGTAGTTTTAAAGATATTACTAATTATATGTTCAGATTGTATATACACTGATCAGCCACCATATTAAAATCACTAGCAAGTGAAGTGAATGACATTGATTATCTTGTTACAATGGCACCTGTTAAGGGGTGGGATATATTAGGCAACGAATGTATAGTCAGTTCTTAAAGGTGGCATGTTGGAAGCAGGAAAAACTGGCAAGCATAAGGATTTGAGGAACTATGACAAAGACCAAATTGTGATGGCTAGACGACTGGGTCAGAGCATCTCCAAAACTGTAGGTCTTGTGGGGTATTGCCATTGTGCAGTAATAGTAACTACCAAAAGTAGTCCTTGGATGAACAACTGGTAAACAGGGTCATGGGCACCCAAGTCTTATTGATGCGCGTGGGGAGCGAAAGCTAGCCTGTCTGGTCTGATCTCACAGAAGAACTATTATAGCACAAATTGCTAAAAATCTTAATGCTGGCCAATTTGAGAAAGAGTTTGCATGGAGCTGCATAGGCACAGACTGATCAGAGTGCCCATGCTGACACCTGTCCATTGACAAAAGTGCATACAATCGACATCTGAGTTTCGGAACTGGACCATGGAGCATTGGAAGAAGGTGGTCTGGTGTGACAAATCATGTTTTCTTTTAGATTATGTGGGCAGCCGGGTGCATGTGCCTCATTTACTTGGGGAATAGATGGCAGCAGGAAGCACTAAAGGAAGAAGGAAGACTGGAGGAGGCAGTTTGTTGCTCTGGTCAATGTTCTTCCAGAAAACTTTAGGTCATGGAATATATGTGGAGGTTACATTGACATGTACCACCTACCTAAAGATTGTTGCAGACCACATACACCCCTTTGAGGTAACAATATTCCCTGACGGCAGGAGCCTGTTTCAGCAGAATAATGCGCCTATCCACACTGCAACAATTGTTTCAAGAATGGTTTGAGAAACATGACAAAGAGTTCAAAGTGTTGACTTGGCCTCTAAATTCCCCAGCTGTCAGTGTGATTGAGCAATTATGGAATGTGCTAGATAAACACGGAGGATCCAACTTGCAACCTACAGGATTTTAAAGGATCTGCTATTAACATCTTGGAGGCAGATACCACAGGACATCTTTATAGATCTTGTAGAGCCCATGCCTCAACAGGTCAGAGCTGTTTTGGTGGCATGACAGGGACCTACACAATATCAGGCAGGTGGCTTTAATGTAGTGGCTGATTGGTGTATATAAGTAGGTGTATGTATGTGTATATATATATATATATATATATATATACATATACAGTTTGTTCTTTTTAGAGCTCTTTTTAGAGTTCTTTTTAGAGCTAGTTTAAAGGGACTAGTAAACCTATGTGATTAATTTATTAACTGATTATGGGCTTGTCTGCCAAAACCCCCACAGAGATGCTGAATCAGAGCAATATAATTGAAGCAGTATACTTATGTAGATGTAAATTATGAAATACTAGTATTCTGTGCCAATTCCTAACACCAGTACATGCTAAAAATATTTGTACTGATGCCAGTTTATGAGATATAATCATGGTGATAGTGAATGAACATATTTGTTTATATATTAAGACAAAAAATTACTTTTTATAAAGTAGGTTCCTTTTTTCAGTATTTGCAAAAGGCCACATTTACATAGTAGCTAACATAATTATAAATGTGACATGATGCATATGACGGAGATTTGGATTACCAAGTAGAATGCTGTTAAAGATATTCTGAGGTGAAATACAGCTAAAGACTGCAAAGGTGTAAATGAGGCTGTTCATACAAGGCTGTCTCTCTGAACTCTCATAATACTCTCTAGAGCTCTGAAATCGCTTCCCACTGCACACTCCATTGATTATAAAGACCAAACAAGCCCCAAATGACAAGGAGCAGGAAGCAATGATATGTATAAGGTTATGATACTAAGAAAATGGAAAGAAGTTAAAAATAATACATAAAGCCATCATTTTTTAAAGGACCTATGCACTTTCTCAGATAAAATTTACCTTTGGAATCAGTTAAAGCTAGCCTTCAGCAAAATGCCATGAAATCCTATTGCCTGCCTTTCTAAATTGATGTGTGCAACATCTAAAGTGCTTTGTTTATATGTTGCCTCTAATTTATCCAAACAAAAGTACATGCATTAGATACTTTGAGTACAACCTTTACTGCTATTGTTCATAAGAGAGTCTTGAAAACTGAAACCAGTAAAGATCCAATACCAAACTGATGATCATCATCTAGATTATTCTAGATGGCTATTTTTTTATTGTGAACATGTCAAACAATTTCAGATCGAACCATACTACATTTATGACAATTTCCAAATCAAGCCTTAGTAATAAAGACTTTTTAAAAATTGACTTTGGCGGACCTAGTGAATTTTGGCAATTTCTTTATCAAAAGCAGGGACGGTAGCACTGAGCCGGTCAATGTACACATGTTAGTAAATATTAAGTTGAGAACCAATACTACTAACTTTGTCAATTTTAAACAGCACTATTGTACAGTAGAATGACAAATGCCAAGAAAGCCTTCTTCTTTTCTGAAAATTGGAAAGTTTTCATTCTTACCAATCTCATAATAAGGCAGCCATTTTCAAATAAGGTTGAACTTCTTACAGTTTTTTGATTAAGATTCAGTTCACACTAGCTATGGTACTTGAGAAAGGTTTGTTGCTTTTGGAAAATGGAAGACAGAAATACATATTATTTGAAAAAGGAGACAAAGACAGAAGGTTGGGGCACCAACTTGGTGACCCCATACATCTGAAGGCTTTGTAGAACAAAAACCATGCAGTAATTGCAGAGTCATCTTCTCAGACGCAAGTTCAAGACAGGACTGGAAATATGACGGTCGGTTTCCAGATTATATGGTCATGTGACAGGAAGGGGTGGATCCTGTCAGGCGGCTGTTAATCTTCTGTTCTGCAGAGGGGGAAGAGGAGAAGGCATTAAAACACAACACCAAACCATGGTTCAGTGGGTGATTACTGTCGCCAAGCCCTTAAGCTGCCTCCCATGCACACGTGCGTGACAGTATATGATGTATATTTTGTTTCAATTAGATTTATGCACATCTGAATAATCTTTCTCACTTGCAAAACACAAAGTACATATTCCAGTTACTTACAACTTGTAATATTGATTAGGATTTGGTGGTAACACTTTAGTTTAGGTATATTTACCAAGACCTTCAATGCATGAGTGAAGTATTTATTCATCTCTGCAATATGACTGACTAACAAAATTTTACTTTGGGATGGTCTGAGGTGGCTTAACTGAGACACATTTCTCCTGATATTACATATTTAGTATAAGACATATGAATCTTTCATATTAACAAGTAATTTTCCCATCATGTCAATATGCCACAATGCACAGAGACAACTAACTTATCTTGTCTCATATGTTTTATAAGTGTTATAACAATCAAAAGAACCTTTTGTTAAGGTCTTGTTACATAAACATAAATGAGTAATTGATGCATTTTTGCAGTACCTAAAGTGTTACCAATTTGCCGTACTAATGCATAATTGTACTGTAGTTTAAAGTAAATTAAAAAACATAATTGAATTTAATTCTTAACTAGCAATAACTAAAAAACCCAGCTGTTACATAACATGCAGGTCTTTGTTGGTTCTTGAGCAGACACTATCACAAAGCACTGTATAAAACAAAGGCCACATCTTAACAACAAAAAAATAACTAAAGTGTATAATAGAAGATCACAACAAAACAACAGAAGATACATGAAAACCCCATTTATTCTCTGACATCTTATAAAAGAGGGAGACTGATTTGCATCACATAAGATGACTAGACATGGATATTTTTTTCCTTCCATTAATTTTGACTTCTAAAATACTACTGGAACTATTTTTTTTTTCACTTTTTCCTGCTGTGGATTTCTGACATCCCTTGGCTTCACATTTATATTATGTTTTATTCATCGTACTTATCATAATTTTATTCTGACCAGACTCTGTTAAAATTAAAAACATATTTTAACAGCCAAATCTCAGGGATGGAATGGAAACTCTGAAGACATAAACATCAACAGCGCCATTTATTTATAAAGCTTTACTTACAATAATTGTAGGACAGGGTACTTAACAAGTAGTAGAATAAAAATCAGTTATAGAAGTAATAGAAAAAAAACGTACTGATTTATACATGCAAAAAGCATCATAAACTTTATGTGGTACCCATGTCAATTAGAAATGTATCCTTTAAAATGCAAAATGTTCTTACATTTTATAATGGATTTGTAATTGAGCAAGTAACTTCACAATGTGTGTGTGTGTGTGTGTGTGTGTGTGTGTGTGTGTGTGGAGACACTGAGAAAGAGCTCTGCAATTGATTTGTGCCTTGTTCAGGAACAATTCATCCAGTTTTGGGATAGACACTTTTGAACTGTTTTTGTGAACTCCATTGTAATACTCTTACTTACTGTTAGTGAGAAACTTGAAGTAACGCAGTTTCCATTGCATCTCCAAATTTCTAACAAGGCTATGTGACAACAACTACAGAAAGGACGAGTTCACTACTATGTATGTTACTTTAGAGTTCATGGTTATTGTCATGTGTATGTAGTACAATGAAATTCATACTTACATGTTTCCCTCAGACTAGTGACAGCAGTACAATACCAACAGCAAAAAAAAAATACAATGAATACTACGCTACAGAATACTGAATTCAATATGTGTGTGTTGTAATAAAGAGACCACAAAAGCTAATGAAGGTTTAGGACACCTAAGTTACACCTGTATGAGTCAAAGCAAAAAGAAATGTGAGTACTTCTTCTCAGACACAAATCCAAAAGCATTCTGGAGCAAAGATGGCAGTGGAGCCAATTTTCAGGTGGCTGGAGGCCAGAAATGATATCATTGGTGTTATGTCTGACAATCATTCCTTCTACATAGGGAGAAATAGAAGAGGCCTTAGGCAACAGTGCCAACCCCTGACACGGAGTGTTATTTTCAACCAACGACCCCTGAATATATGTCTTAAATATATGATATATTTTACTATGGGATTGTATGTTTTCTTAAAGTTTTAACACCAAGGATAATTGCCAAAGATATCTTTGTGATTAATGTCCTGGACCTTATGCCATTAAAGCCTAGAAAGTGGCTGAAAAAACAAAAATAAATGAGAGGTATTTGTCCCATGGTGTTTTATAAATAACATGTGCTTTATAATAAAAGACTAATAAGGTTGTTTTACACCAGGGGTCCCCAACTCCGGTCCTGGAGGGCTGCAGTGGCTTCAGATTTTCATTCTAACCTTATTATTAATTATTGACCTGTTTTTGCTCCTAATTAACTTCTTTTGAATTAATTTTATTTGACTTGCTCTTGAAGACTCAGACCCATTAATTGTTTCTTTTTCCTTAATTAGCAGCCAAACAATAATGAGATACAAAATGAACGAAAACATGACCAGCAAACTGTGTTGATCATACAATATTTGAAAATAAAGAAAGGTGAAGGTCTCAGGAATGTTGATCTGTTCAGGTCCCAAAAACATTTTAACAGTGTTCTTAGAAAAGAGAAAAGCAACAGTTTCTGAAATGTCTACTATTGCACAATGAGAGCAGCAACAAGCCATGAAATTAAAGAGCAGGTTTAATTAACGACAAGAATCAACGCCTAATTAAGCAACTGGTTGGAGTGAAATTGGCTGGAGTTTGAGGCCCTGACTTAGTTGTTCTTTGGTTGTCTCACTCACTTCACATTTCATTTCTGTCTGGGTGCCTTTTAAGGAAAGAAATGAAGCAATTCAGAGAAATAATGAAAACATTCAGGGAAATAAACCTTAAAAAACAAGTCAATTAAAATTAATTTAAAAGAAGTTAATTAGGAGGAAAAACAGGTCACTAATTAAGAAAAGGGTTAGAATGAAAATCTGCAGCCATTGGAGCCCTCCAGGACCAGAGTTGAGGACCCCTGTTTTCCACGGACAGTCCAAGAGAAATTAAACTTTAACTTACCCACTGATAAATCCTCCCTTTTACCTAATTTCTCCTAGCACTGGCTCCATTACAGTTTAGCCAATGTTCACTATTTCCGCCTCCAAGCTCAAAAGATTTACAAAACCAATACGGCCAATATCACCATTTAACTCTGCTTTCTGAAATATGCACATTGGCTTCAACTTAACTTTTAACACTGCCTCTCAAATTTTCTATCATATATAAAATCAATTTATAATAAAAAAATTTCCTAAACCCCTTTTATCCTTAGCGGGGTCTCTACGAACCTAGAGCCTGCTTCAGCAAGTAGTGGGAGCAAGGCAGGAACAAAACCCCGCATAGGGCACCAGTCCATGGCCGTATCCCAAAATCAGCTATGTAAATTCACTTCAAAACAAAATAATTCATAGAATTGGAATCCATAAGGTGCAAAAATCCAGAAACTGGGAAAAACACACCTATAAAATTGGCGCAATAGTACACATTTGTGTCATATTAATGGAACAACATTTTTTCATTGTTGTTGGCGACAACGTTTTGTAGATTTTTTTCCATAGTTGTGAATATGTTATCTATGGTAACAATCCATTGTCAGTCATATGGGTATGGTGCATGGCGTCAAAAGGGCGTTGGTATGACTAGGAGTCCCAAAGCACGCAAGTCCCAAACACACTTTCAAAAATGCCACTGGCATTTCCCGTCAAACCATGACTAGATATAGGTGCAAATGCAAGATCTTTATAAAATAAAGTTTTTTTCTCACAAAATGCTGTGTTACACTATGATGCACTGAAGAGAGCAAAAGGCATAAAAGAGCTGCAAGCAAAGGCAATCCAATAAAAACAAAGTCCTAATACAGTAATCCAAGGCAAGGTCAAAAATCCAGAAAATCATAATAAACATAAAACACAGCAAAGAACACAAACTCACCGACTCCCTAGAGCATCCAAATGAGCCACCATGAACTGTGGGAAAATTTCCTTTATAGGGCAGTCTCTGGGGGTGATGGGCAGATGGTTCCACTTCCACAAAGCTCACAGAACATAACACAGGCACAGAAAACAAAGCAGTTCTTAAACAAAGGAAACATCAACTAAAAAATTAACAAAAAGGACATTAAACAAGGATTTGAACCCCACCCAGAGGAACAGCCCTGGCTGAAATACAACAGGTATCATTGCACTGTTGCACCTTTAAAAGGCAGCAGTCAGCAGTTACTACTCTAACTTGAGGATCCAACTTAAGGGTAATTTTAGAAAGTACTTCTGGATCAGGGTTTAGAAGGCTTTGGAAATGTGGACTTTGATATTAGAATTGTTTTGGTGATTGTTTTTTAATTCTCTTTGTGTTTTGACCACACTTTGGCCTCTGAAAATTCACTTAAGTCCTTCATTCCACTTACGTTCTTAAAGATCATTAAATAAAACAGAAAAAAAGTTCTTGTAATTGGTGACTATGTTAAAGTCACAGCCATTACAATAATATTTTCAAATCGAAGTGGTAAAGCCTGTGACAGCAGCAATGGGCATAAAACATGAACCAGTACTGGATGTGGCACCAGTTCATGGTAAGGTCTAATCATGCACATATCCACAAAGGGGAACAAAATTGGATTACCTGGAGAAACCCAAGTGTAGCCACAGGAAGAATATGCAGACTCCACAAAGACCACAACAAAGTGAAGGATTTGGCTGATTATGTAAGACAGCAGAAGAGTGCTGCTTTTCTTAAAAATCAAGACAAACTTGCCATGTTCCTGTTTCTCTGATAATAACGAAATTGGCCAATATAAGGACACAGGTCCACACATTCAAGTACTAAATGTACACAATAAAACATTTTTAATAAATTGTTATTACTCAGCTAAGGTACAATGCATACTGTGCTGAACTGTAAAAGTCACTGAGTGCCTGATTGTGTTACTAGCATTATGTGCAGTTTAACCTAATTTAGGCCTCTACTCCAAGATGTTTTCCTTTCTCACTAATCAATAATAAGTAATAATATCACTAACAGATATATTTCAAGGTCCATAAAGTTCTCTGGAAGTAATGTCTTGTAGTGACCCTCTGTTTTGCTTACATGGTCCAATTCTTTGCAATGTCTATATGTTGCCACTTAAAAAAGATTTTTTCCTTTATTTAATGCTGATATCTAAATGTAGAGCGATCTTCACTGAAAAAAAGCTTAAGGGAAATTTACCACCTGTCTAATTCATAAACCCATTTATCAATCATATTAAAATAATGTATTTTTTTCTCAAAGAAATACCTAACTCAACTGAGATCTTTTCCAAATTTAGCACTTGAATGAGAAAGTCAGTAATCTGAAGGAAAGGATTCGAAAGGACGAACATTACATCTAAAGAGTGTTGGTACCCTGTATATTTGGTGGAAAAAAAGAGCAAAAATAAATGGGTGCAGGAAGGTTCAAAACAATTATAGTTTCCGTCCAGTCATTGAGAGTGCTCTGACTTCTTTCAGGGCTGGTTCCAAAATGAACAAAGACTTCCGGATTGTGGAGTTTTATATGGTGTCAGTCCAGAATGGGCAGAGCTACTGGGAGGAAATGGAATTGGGACACTGGTCTTCTCTGAAAAAAGCCTGTTGAAAAGGAACATACAGTCAGTATCAGCACCCTCTCTTGGTCTGGGGTGAAAGTGTTACAGTCATCGGAACCCCTATCCACTAATATATGACAATGAGTAGTAATAAACGTAGCAATTTTTCAAGTGGGATTTTATAGCCACTTCATAGCTCATTCAAACTGTTTGCTCAGCAAATCAATTTTTCTAAGTATTGTCAGGCAATATTTTTTAAATAATTTTTCCTGAAAGAAATGTTAAAGCAACAATACACTAATAGAAACTGGAAAATTATTTGGAAGTATTTTCTCAATGTGTATATTTCCTCTCAGACTTATTTAGTATACGATCATTTATCCTTTTCTAAATCCTTTTAAAATTCCTTGGCCAAAGATGGTTGCAACTTTTTCCATCATAGTCATGGGGATCGAAGGCACCCTTCACAGGTAGAAAGTCCATCACATATCTACCTACTCATTTTCTAAACCTACAGCACAGACAACAAAGCAGGAAGAAACTCTAGATAGGGGGCTGGGGATACTCACACATGCATAACTAAAAAATGTCGAGCAAGCAAAATTAGTGACCTCTACAATTCAACAAAAGAAAACCATAACAAAGTGATAAAAGAAATAGCTGCAATAATCACCACCGAAGTGGAAAATTATAAAGTATATGGCCTTCGATGACTACATATGAATTTGTAATTGCAACTAAACCCAAATAAACCAAACCCTTCATGTAAAATTTAAGACCTCCGCTTTGTGATCTAAAATAGTAGAATACATATTAATACAAGAGTATCTCAAAGCTCCAAGGATAAAAAATAGATTAAAAAAATGCTCACAACATGTATAAACATTTCTGTCAGGACTCCCTCCAGAGTACAAGGCTAAATCAGCTCTCATTAAAGTACTAATTGACATTCTGCAATTCTCTGGTGCCAAGCTTCTTGATCTCTTACATTTTTTTCTGTCTGTTGTGTTGTCAGCAGTCATATCCTTAACCCATACAGAAATTCTTAGTTGCCTTTACAGTATGATATTTGCTATCTGTTTGAAATAGAAATATATGACTACTCCTCGTATATTAGAAAAATTTAAACACTACTTTTTAAGATGAATTTGCCAATGTATAAGGTTATTTGTTAGAAATTTTCTTATTTTTTCAATAATGTTAAATGTTTGGGGTAAACTGTGATATATCCCCACTCCCAAAGACTAAATTGTATCTTCAAATTAAAAAGCCTTTTTATCTGTCTTTTCCCACAGATTTCAAAAGTCTTCTTTTGTGTTGATGATTATCTGTGTTCTTTGGGGGTAATCGTGGTACCCAAATTGCAGTACTCCTTTTTTTCATTTGCAAGCTGCAAATGTTTTCCATAATTTTGCCCTAATTAAAAATTATACTAGCACACATTTAAAATGTTATACTTAAACATATTTACTAATTAGATTACAGTAAGCATAGAGGTGACTGCTCAGTAAAAGGAAGTTAACCAATTTTATGGATTAATACTAATACCTCATTGGTAAAGAAAAAGTACATTTCATTGTTTTATCATAACCAGTGTTGTTTGTCAAAATTCGGCAAAGAGTTCTGGGTTGGCTGGTGACCATGTTTGGCAAATTCTTCCCTGAAAATTCACACTTTACAGCACTGTCCGATCTGCTTTGCGTATGAGTAAATATTTTTCAGTGTATACACTGTCATGCACTTGTGACACAAGAGTAAATTAGGGGTTCAGAGCAAGACAATACAGCAAGGGTGGGTTATGTATTTGCACCACTCTTCCTCTTAAAGCTTGAGAGTGAAGAAGAAACGCTACTAAGACCCATGACACCATCTTAAGAGGTCTCCGGAAGCCTTGTCCCTTCTGGGGTTGGGCTTAGATAAACTCTGCAACAGTCAGATCTCAGCATTTATTCTGTGACCTGCAACAGTTGGAGCCTGAATAGCCCACAGAAGTGCAGCATAAGTGACTGAATCAAATTCAGCTAAGTTATTTACTTTTGTTTTTTGCCCTTTTTCACTGTACATTTGTAATTAGTCTTGCTTCTAATAAACTGGGATCTTGGGGAGACCTCAACACTTTATAGTGTGTTATCCAATTTATCCTATAACATGCGTGATGATCCAATCAGGATTCCAGCCAGATTTGCATATGGCACGTGTTTAGAAAAAAAACAAAAACCTTGTAGTACTTTAATTTGTGGGGTACATTAGCTTACCCTAATGTGAATATTATAAAAATACTTGTTGCTCAGCATAGACTTTTTGTGTGTTGTGTCTTCACTGCTGGATCAAGCATGATATGCTCTACTTTGTGTAGTGCAGATCGGGTAGTGACAGGGGCAGTCCCCTCAGTATATAATGCTGATCTCTTGTATCACAGACTTCGTTAATTAGTTAATTAGTCATAATGATAGGAGCTTGGGGGACACAGAGGTAGATAAAGGACTTGGAGTATTGTAGACCTGCAGTATAATTTTATCTAAGGGAGGTATGTGGTGCAGTGGTAAACTCTGCTGCCTCACAGTTTGGGTCACAATACTGTCAACAAAAATCAGTCCAACATAGTTGGAAGACCATTCATGGGAACTTAAAAGACCATAGCATCATTATATTCCAGTCATACTAATTCAGTTTCTCTTTCCTCATTGACTTCAATATATTTTGCTGAAACTGTTGAACAAGTCCATGTTTTCACCGAACCTGAGAAAAAGCAAATTCTGCAGAGTTCGCTCTTCACTATATCATAAGTAGTTTTATGATGGCGTAATAATCAACACTAAAGAACATACCATAATAGTCTCAAACCAGAGAATTCAGGTTTATCCTGAGTAGGACTCAATTCAGGCAGAAGACAGGAACGAACTCTTAACAGGGTAGCAGTCCATCCTGAGGTGCTTTCACGCACACATTCTTTGGGATGTACAAGAAAACCTGGAGTACTTGGCCTACTAAAGAGTCAACATGGACTGTTGTGAGTATAATTACATTACCATTTAATTTTGAATTTCTAAAAGATATAACAACAAAGAAATATATTTTGTACACAACTGGTAAACCTTTGGGGTCAATTGCATAAAATGTTCTCTAGCAAAACTGTCAAAATACCTACATTTTATAGGAAAACATTTTATCAGGAATTCATCCAGAAATGTTTTACAAAGGACTGTAATTTGTTAAAGTCACTTTCAACTGTTAAATAAATTTTACCAAATTTTGTTGTTCGCTCGGTCTATATGTAGAGAAACTGCAACCTTGAATGATTTTACTGACATTACATTTCTCTGCATAAATTCAGTTCCTATTCTGAATAATATTGGTAAGCAATCAATATTGAGCAGTGTCCCTTGTAATTATTACATTTTGTAAGTTAGTGTTTAGTGTTCTCTTTCATTTTCATTCTGAAAACACAGTATAATCATTAACCACTTACGTAATTTGTGATTTAATATCTGCCCCTTTCTGCTTTTAGACTGAATAAATGATGATTTCCTTGGTATCTAACACTTACCACAGTGCTGTTCCTTCACAGATCCACATGCCTAAAATGACATACTTAGATCACTGAAGATAGACACCTGGGGCCTCATGTATAAACGGTGCGTACGCACAGAAATGTTGCGTTTCACGTTCAAATCGCAATGTATAAAACCTAAACTTGGTGTAAAGCTACGCACTTTTCCACAGTACCTCATACCCTGTCGTACGCAAGTTCTCCACTCGGTTTTGCAGACTGGCGGCACCCAGCGTCAAAGCAGTGCTACTGTTCCTGTGTGGTTTATCTTTCTTTTTCAGATCAACATCCCTGACGCGGCTTTATAAATACACTGAAACTAACGACATATTGTTTATTAGTGTAATGCATCTGATTGTAATTAACCTGTAACAATATAATGGTCCAGGGAATAGCCATAGTATTGCAAATACCATACCTGCTTTAGCATTGTTACTGTCACTGCACCTTCTTTTTCTTCTTTCAGCTGCTCCCGTTAAGGGTTGCCACGGATCATCTTTTTCCATATTACTCTCACTGCACCACTCGGAGTATTTATATCACTTTATCTGAGTGGGGAATCACAGCAGCAGCTGATCGGAAAGAGAATTTTCGGTATACAGCATCAAACGCACGCTGCCTCAGCCACGGCAAAACGCTTCAGAGTCTTTCCTGTACGGACCTCACGGTAGAGAAACAGTTTCATCCCAAGAACTTTAAACACTGTGAATCAGTCCATCAAATGCTCCTTGTAGAACTGTTTGTACTTATAAGTACAATTTCCTCACTGTAAACTTGCACTTCAGTTATAATATTGCACAACCTGCGCCACTTTATAAAGCGCATATTTACATATGATGACGATATCATTTTTAAGATGAAATGCAGCAAAATATGTTGATTATTTATACAGATAAAACTAACTTCATTTAAATAATCTGTATTGTTAATAATTAAACATATGAGGACACGGTGCCGCAGCGCTAGCTAGTTCACAGATTGATCCTGATTGATTGCTGTATGCTGAAAGGATAGATGGATAGAATAATTAAACTCGTACTGCAAAGATATTTCAATGTTCCTTAAAAGTTTTGAAGAATCGTCGTTGGAAGCTTACAGATGGCTTAATGTCTATTACAGAGCTGATTGTGTGGCGATTGGGTATTTGGAGAAAGAAAAGGAAGGACAGGAATTAGAGGTTAGTACGTTTGAAAGAGACAGTACCGCCACTGTCTTCCTATGTTGAATAACATGCTTTCATTCCTATCATCATGAAAAAGATATCACGTATACATCTCAGTATTTTAATTATTCAGACAGCTGTAATATCACGAATGTAATGGATTCTGTGTCCTGTCGGAGGAAGAGAAAGCCCATTTAAGAACCATGGCAAAGAAGACCAAATACAAAACAAATCATTTAAAGTGTTACTTTAGTTACAATGGGATTTGAGAAACTAGTAAATTAACCGATTTTAAGATGAAGTTTATGATGTTCTACTTTAATGACAAAATAAATTACGTGATTAAAGTGGAAATTTCGAGATTAAAGTTGACATTTCCTGCTTTTTTCCCCACTGTGTGCCTATTTTTTTTTCTCTGTACCCTAATAAGCTTTCATATGACACTCTGACGTTGGGCTACGACTCGCCTTTTCACAGCAACTTGGATATATGACAACTTCTTTTTTATTTCGGGTACTGTGCAACTTTGTGAACTTGAGCTTTCGAGTTTCTCCAACACTCTGTCACATATCCAACTTCCTTTTGTTGCTTATATCACTGTTTAAACCAACAAATAGTAAGTTTTTCCTTGCCTCCACTTGGTATTCGCTGAAATTCTTAGATTTTCCCCCGTGCTTTTCCCATTGTCTTTTCACAGAAGGCTGAGCTTAAGAGCTTTTTATATTGATTTGCATATTCATTGAGGCATAATTCTAAGAGGAGTTGGGGCGGGAAAGGGGGCACGTGCACGAGCGTTACTTTTCACGCTGATCAGGATTTATGTAGTGGAAGAACATGGAAGTTTGCGTACGCACAGATTCCTGCATCTGGATTTTTCTGTGCATAAGCACATTTTGGCTTTTGTGCTTACGTCATGTTATAGTGCGAATTCTATGCACAGAGTTATGCATGAGGCCCCTGATCTCAGATGGAAACCACTATGACCCTCTTCATCAACCAGCATGGTCCAGAATGTTAAATAAAGAGATCCTTGTAGACATTGGGTACAAGGTGAAAGAGAGAGATGCACCATGCTGTGAAATTAGTTGAGTCTTTTAATTAGTTGAGACTTTAATGGACACACATATTTTGAGACCAAATTTTACATAACGTGGTGAACAAGTCACCCCATTCAAGTCAAAGGCATTTTCTGCATCCAGTGACCTGTGGAAACTGTTGAGATACATCAGACATAAGTAAATGCCTGACAGTAATTGTCTGTCTTTAGGAAATCTTGATCTTGCAAGATTATTGAAATAAAATCTTCACCTGTTCTAATTGCTAAAGCTTTATCCAGAATGTGAGTGTTATTGTTAAATAAAGGCATGGCTCTGCAGAATGCACATTTAAAAAGGCCTTTTATCTTTCTTAGGGAAAACCATAATTGATACCTAACATAGTGTCTTAGGTCAAAGGTTTTGTTCTCTAGCTTCCATGTACATAGCAGGCAATAATTGGCCTAATGTATCATAGGTTTTTATTTTGTTTTTATTTTATGTATTTATTTTATTTGAAGAAAATAACATTACATACAATCACATCAAACATATACAACAAAAAAAGTATTTTACAAAATTGTACTGCATAGTTTTCTGAGCTTACCCCTTTCCTGTTTTGTAGGGATTTAACAGGTCCTGATGAATTGTACTGGTCCTTAAAGACCTACCCAGCCTCACTATACATGTTGCCTAGCACTGTTGCATTTTTATTTTATCAAAGAATCTCTAATTAGTGCATGATTTCCATTGCTTCTTAATCTGTAAAGCATCTTACTACATTCTTTAAATATTCTACTTATTTCTTTATGTTCAATAACTTTCATTTCAGTTGTATTGAAGATTTCTGTGATAGTTTTAAAAATTTATTTCTTATATACTATATTTGATGGGGTAGCATCTTATAGAAATGGAAGCATTTGCTTGATAAAGTGGTGTATGAATAGATCTAATTAAAGAGATGGCAGAGGAATTTAATATTAAATAGTCATTCTCCCTGTTAATTAAGAAGCATAGAAAGTTAATCAGGCAAAAGACTCTT
This sequence comes from Erpetoichthys calabaricus, assembly GCF_900747795.2. Classification (NCBI taxonomy): domain Eukaryota; kingdom Metazoa; phylum Chordata; class Cladistia; order Polypteriformes; family Polypteridae; genus Erpetoichthys; species Erpetoichthys calabaricus. The sequence goes on from NC_041396.2 coordinate 52,100,262, forward strand.
ATCTCTTCTATAATTTTGGTTGAAGTGAAGCAATTTGCTAGTAGTTTTTTGTATTTGTAGTAGTTATCAGCTATAAAAAAAGAAAAAAAGAAATATCCTTATAAAAAAGAAAAATCAAGAAAAATGTTTATGGTAATCATATGCTAATAACAAATAACTGCTATTCTTTACCCAAACCACATATAATTCATTAATAAATTTTGCTTCTAGACAAAGCATTAACAAAATGCCAAAACAAGGGAAAATAAAATATTCAAGTTTTTGCATTCGTACATTAATTGGTAAGAAATTTCACATACAAAACTTAAATAAGGCAAATCAAGAGTTTTGTCCTTTTACATCAATACTAAAGTTGATAAAGTGACAGAGAACTTAAAGTTATTGGATATCACCATTCTGTGTACTCTAACACAAGAGGCAAACGCGTCCATTATGCTCAACAAAGTTCACCAAAGGTTAATGTTTCTGCAACATTTTAAGAAGATCTCAGAGAACTGGCATGGCGTTCCGAAGGCATTGATGAAATAAGTAAATGATAGCAGCATTGTAGTTGAAATGTTTAAGGGTAAATGTACAGTACATGTTGGTCAATGGACTATGGATGATATCTCAACAACTAACAGCACATAGCTCTTTTTGTCTTAACAAGAGCCCCATTTAAACTGCCTTGTTCCTGTAGCAATGGTGTCAGATTCTTCATTTACTCATAAGTTCCTTTTTGTGCAGATATTTGTTCTCAGTTTTTTTTTTTCTCTTTTGATAACTTCTTTTTAGATTTCTTATTTCTTTGTTTTTTTATAGGTCTTTTTTGTTTTTACAATTTTCTGATTTTTGTATTGCTTTTTTTTCCTTTCTCTGTTTAATTAGTATTTAGTTTTCATATATAGCATTTTTTAAACTTTATTCATTTGTTTTGGAGTTTTTTGTACTACTTGGATTTGGAAATTTTGTATATACTTCATTTAAGAAAATAAACTAAATTTTGTTTATTTAGGTCAGTGTTTTTGACAGTTTTGACAGCTTCCCCTTTCCTTCTTTCATTGGTATTAAGACTAATGTTAAAACTAATTGCCTTCAGTTAAATTAACAGAAAACATCCAGAAACAGAATATACTTGACTATCTTTACATGAAGTAACTGTAAGGATCCATTATCTTTCTCAAATAAGAAGTAACCATATTCTTCACTCATTCCAGCACTTGTTCTTACTGTACCACCTCAACTACACTCTGCAGACCTAATGATCTTCTATACCATTAACAAATACTACAGCATCATGGTTTCAGATATTAATCTGTGTTTTTAACAGAAGAAAGCAAATAACAAACAGTAGTTTCAGGTTATACTTGACAACAAAGATTTTGTTTCTTGAACATTTTGTATGTTTCTTATGGATTTTGACCAGATGATAACAAAAATCATCTTTAAATTTACCATTTTATTGCAATCGCCTATGTTTATGATTTCCTCTCATATTATAACTATACATATTACACATAGATAGACAATTGCCTACTCTGCTGCTTGTAACCTGTGTGCTTGTGGGCTGAAGGAAAACTCTATTTTGAATAAAGCCTTGAGACTGTTCGTGCCTGCTCAGCAATAAAGTTATTTTTCCTTGGAAACCTTGTCTCATCTTCGTGCAACTCTGTGACTTAAGCTTGACAAATGGTACCAGAAGTGGGGTCAGAAATTTAGCCTGGTGACTGATCATGTGCCACTTCAGTAGGTCTAAAGATAAAAGGACACATGCTCCCGGCTCTCTAGGTGGTTCATTAGCTTAGAGCTAATGATTGTCCTGCTTTAGCTGATCGTTCTGCTTTAGTTTTCTTCTTCAGATTAAAAGAGCACAAATATTTCTTCATTGAGTAGGTTCAGTAGCAGATGCCATTTGGAGGAGAGAGGAGAGTGAGCAAATGGACAGGTCAGTGCTCGGCTTTAAATGTTGTAAACATTTTACAATAGGTGCGTTACATGTTAAGCCTGCAAACCTGCAGCTGATTCTGCAAAAGGCAGCAGTCGTTAGGTAAACAGCATAGAACAGTTTTGGTGCTGTCTTTGTGCAACTGCCACTACTGTCAGAGGTCACAATATAAAGAATAGCACAATACCTTCAACTGGAGCATTTGTGTTGATCTAAAAGTAATGGCACTGCTACTAGGAATGCAGTTCATATATACCAAGTACTGTTATTTCATTTGCAAATGGGACAATCATGCTAAAGAGTTTCATTACATTAAAAAGAACTGGACACTCCATAAGCATTTGGTTCCAGGGCAGAGGTATAGCACATAAACCATTTGTTGACCCAACAAAGATATGTTTGCCTTCTATTTATATAAAATTTGGACTGATGAAAAATTATGAAAATGATGAACAAGGAATGTGAAGGATTTAAATATGTCAGATATATGTTTCCATGAACAACTGATGCCATGATTATGGAAGGAATTTTTGTTGGTTCCTTAAATCAGACATATCTTCAATGACAAGTGGTTCTAAGATGAATTATGGTGATAGCTTGCTTTGCAATTACAGAGCACCAGACTTCACTCCTCTTGTTGACAACATGTTTCAAGCATACAAAACCATTAAGCACAATATGTAACTGAAAATTCATTTTCTGCATTCAAACGCAGACTTCTGTGGACATCTAATGAACACAGTGAAAGGTTTCACTTGGACGTTGCAACAATGTAAGTGTTATCAGAGCAAGTGGAATCCGTCAGTGCTAGCAAACTATTCTTTGACACTGAAACAAGAAGAATTAGAAGTGAAATTCAGCAGCAAAACATTTTTAGCGCAACTAAAGAAAAGAAATTAGTCTGGATCATTGCATGTTTAAACATGATAAGTTCAATAAAAATCCATTTCATGTGTCTCCAAATTCTTATGTAATACATAAACCTGAAATTATATTTGTGTTCTGCTTGAAGTTTAATATGATATTTGGCAAAAAATTTTCAGGGAACAAAACAGTTGAAAGAATTAGTTGTCAAGTGTATTGGTTAAACTGTTTTACTGTGATTTTAGTTCCTAATTATAGACTAAAGACGTTTATATTAAAAAATTTTGCATTAACAGAGTTTGACAATGTCAAGTTATAAACAAGAGAAATAGTACTACATAACACTTTTCATTTTGATTCTTACAACTGGTAGCTTTATCAAGTATCAAGTAGTAAATTTATACTTCATATGTGCTGAAATCTTTGGATGAAAAGACCTTAAATGGTTTTGTAATTGTTCTGCTAAAGAAAGAGATTTAATGTTTTCTTTTATTAAGCCGGCATTTGGCTCAGTGAAAGAGGCGTCCCTTAGGAAATTAATTTGTTTGACTTTCACAATGCTGTTTTATTATTTGAACGTTTGGCCTTATCTTTTATGATATTTCAAATCAAGAAAGTTGCAAAAGCAAAATCCCAAGGCTGACAGTAACAAAATCACTGTTCAGTTATTTAAACTATGAAAGGTGACTGGATTCAGAATGTTCAAATTATATAGTGTAAAAGAAGAATGGCCCCTGGCATCTCTTCTCATCCAAAAGAAAGAACAAAGTTATGAAAAGAATGGTTTAGTTAAATCCAAAATAACACAGGGGAGCAGGGATCAGAGGGATCACACAAAGAAGCAAAGAATGACAAAGAAGGCATTGACTTCCCCTTCTGGACTTCATAGATAGATTGGTAGCTCCTGAGTATTTGGAGTGATGGCTTCCCTACATTCTTAGTGTTAAAAGCAGGCAAAAAAAGTCTTTCATTTTTGTAAGAGAAAAAAATAAGGCCAAGCAAAATGGCTTCAGAAGCATGCAATGAAAAAGTTTAAATGGCAATAAATAAAAAGAAGTAAAAAATAAATTCAACATCCCTAAAAAATGATACAGATCATTACTCTTCTCAGAATCGCTGTCAAGTACAATTCCCTTATCCAGTGGCTTTGTTATGTATATGTATGACTTTGGGAGTGAATACGCCACAATGATGACAGGTGCGTTTGAATGAAGAAGGATTTCATTGGGTCAATATAATGTTACTTCATACATTAAACTTTTACCAACAAAACTACAGAAAAAGTCAGTGACAGTATTTTCCTAAGAGCAGAAGTACTAAGTTGTAAAACTGAAAACAAAATTATTAGATTTATTTTATAAAATAAAGGATATATACCATATACAGTATGTAACAGTACTAAAGTATTTCCAACAGCATCTCCATGAAATTGGAGCACATACTGTGAAATTATGTGTATGACAGCAGCAAAACCTCCGCATTCACAGTCACAGCAGATGCTACATTAGGTGAGAAAGAAAATTAAAACACTGTCATGATTATGCAATTAATTTATTAACTTGCTAATTCTTAGCATATCTCATGAGTACTAAATCCTCATTATGAATAATTAAAATACATAATGGTACCAGATTCATAAAATTGTTACATAAGATCAATTCATTGTTGTTGATCATCAGATCTACCCCTCTCCCCCAAAAAATGTGAACTATTGCCAATCTGCACTTAACGATTACAACACCAAATATATTATTCTGAGGATCACACACACATACAATTTACTTCTAAAAAAGAGAAAACAGTTTGTCATACATACTGGACATCAATTGTATGTAAATTAGTCCTGCAGGATGAATAATCCGATAATACATGGAATTCCAGAGTTGATTTTCTTTTTTTTTTTTTTTTTTGCACAGCTGGATGTTATATGTTTCCTTACATTTTGTGGTTGATTTGTTGAGCAAGGATGCGTAAGCCAAACAATCTACTGTTGTCTGTAACTTAATTAAATTCTAAAACTTAAAATAGCTGGAATTTAGTCACCTGTTAGTTTAGCTTTGTACCTCCCTGGGTACAATACACAAACCACCAACCTAATCAGAAAAACAAAACAATATCAGGTCATATTTGTGTGATGCAAACTCAAGTAAAATGCAAAACAGTCAACAATGTTAATTTGACTCACATATGTGAAAAACTGCACACAGTGTCAGACAACGTTATAACAACATAGAAAAATTTGCTTTGAGTACTGCAGTCCTTTGGGTAAAACATATGAAGGCCTCTAGTCGTTATCTGCCAGCATTTAAGCAGTTCAAGCAAACTGCAAGAAGATTGCTAGCAGGTGTATTTCTTGGCTGGCCAAGTTTTCTGCTTTATTCCAGCATGCATATTTCTTCATAATTAACATTCATATATGCCATTAATTGAAATTTATCTACCAGCCAGGCATTTACTGAACCTGGTAAATTCAATTTTAGGGTTGTGTGGATATGGAGCTTATAATGGCTGCACCAGGCACGAACCAGTTCTGGACTGGACTCCAAATCAATCAAATGGGTTTAAATGAGTGTCCCTGTCTCCTACCCTTCAGGGGCATACATTTCATATACACTGCTTACTGCACACTGTGCAAACAAATGAGAACTTGATGATGTTGCTTGGTTTCGTATGTTAATAAGTATGTATATATTTTTAATAAAATAATGAACAAAAAAAACTTATTTAGACATGTTAAAAAACATTTTAGAGACTGCTCTAAACAAAAATCTGCTCAAGTAATCTGGGGAAAAATATATTTGACATTACTTTCACAGTATTAAATTTAGACACTTCTGTAATCTGTTTTATCCGAATGTATACATTTTTAAATCTGTAAACTGTGTATGAAATATACTAGTTAATTCTATAATGCCAACAGAGAAACTAAAGATGACGCAGATAAGTACTGATCTGACAATGAATCTATATATATAATTCACTAAGGCGGCCGGCCATGGCAGGCAAGACGCAAGACAGAGCCAGTTTTCGGTCACGAACAATTGTATGTTGCCCTCTCCAGAGTTCCATCTTTTCATTCACCTACTGTCGTATCCTCAAACCCACCCCATTTGGACAACTGTGTCTTTCAGGAAGTGTTCACCCATCAATAAATAATTATGCGATGTATGCTACGCCGCGGGTTGGCTAGTATTAAATAAGCCTCCCATGTTGAGGCTGGACGCAATATTGACTTACACTGGAAAACATACTTAGGTAATTTTAGATAAGTTGTTTTGATTTTAAGATACATAAACAAATTGCTTTCATTTGTCAACAGCATCACATTAAACTCAATATAAAAGGGCAGGCAGCAATGAAGTTTACTCAATTAAATACAAAGACCACGGTAACATATTGAATAAGCGTTACACTCACATCCATAACTTGTTTATGAAATAGTATTCTTTCATTATTAAATTATTGTGGTATTTTCCTATACTTAGCCTTTTCTTATTTTCTTGAGAGATAAGTGTTCTCATTGGGTTTGTTAACAGGTTGGTCTACTCTAGCACATACCTAGATATACACATACACCCAGCCCCTAACCACAAAAGTACTTTATGAATGACGTATACCCAGGCTCAACATTATTGGCTATAGGCCATTTATCAACCAGTGCACTGTTCACTATTGAACAGAGCTCTTCAACCTCACAGTTGGGATCATATGGCATTTTCTTACTGCTCCAGCGGCCTCATGTATAACGCCGTGCGTAGAGCTCACACTATAACATGGCGTAAGCACAAAAGCGGGAATGTGCTTACGCACAGAAAAATCCAGATGCAAGAATCTGTGCATATGCAAACTTTCACGTTCTTCCACTACATAAATCCCGATCAGCGTGAAAAGTAACGCACGTGCACGCGCCTTCTGTCCCGCCCCAACTCCTCCCAGAATTATGCCTCTTTGAATATGCAAATCGATATAAATAGCCTTCTGTTAAAAGACAATGGGAAAAGCACGGGGGAAAATATAAGAATTTCAGCGGATACCAAGTGGAGGCAAAGGAAAAACGTACTATTTGTTGGTTTAAACAGTGGTATAATCAACAAAAGAAAGTTGATCGAGTGACATAGTGTTGGAGAAACTCGAAAGCTCAAGTTCACAAAGTCGCACAGTGCCCGAAATAAAAAAGAAGTTGTCACATATCAAAGTCGGTGTGAAAGCTTATTAGGTTACAGAGAAAAAAAATAAGCACACAGTGGGAAAAAAGCACAAAATGCCAACTTTAATCTCGAAATTCCACTTTAATCACGTAGTTTATTTTGTCATTAAAGTAGAACATCATAAACTTCATCTTGAAATCGTTTATTTTACTAGTTTCTCAAATCCCATCGTAACTAAACTAGCACGTTAAATGCTTTGTTCTGTGTTTAATCTTCTATGTGCTCTATGTGTGTGAATCACTACGTGCTTCCGTTCTTTCTCTTTCTCCGACAGGACACAGAATCCATTACATTCATGATATTACAGCTCTCTGAATAATTAAAATACTGAGATGTATACGTGATATCTTTTTCATGATGATAGGAATGAAAGCATGTTATTAAACATGGGAACACGGTGGCGCAGTGGTTGTTCATATCTCACGCAAGAGGCATGCGCGACCTTCGATGAAATAATTTATTACAGAAGTACTGTCTCTTTCAAAAGTACTAACCTCCAGTTCCTGTCCTTACTTTTCCTTCTCCAAATACCCAATCGTCACACAATCAGCTCTGTAATAGACGTTAAGCCATCTGTAAGCTTAGAACGCCGATTCTTCAAAACTTTTAAGGAACATTGAAATATCTTCGTAGTACATGTTTAATTATTCTATCCGTCTATCCTTCCAGTGTCGCGTCAGCACCAGCAATAATACAGCGCAAGGCAGGAGCTATCCGTGAACTAGCTAGCGCTGCGGCACCGTGTCCTCACATGTTTAATTATTAACAATACTGATTATTTAAATGAAGTTAAAGTTTTATCTGTATACTATAAGCAACATATTTTGCTGCATTTCATCTTAAAAATGATATCGTCATCATACGCGCTTTATAAAGTGGCGCAGGTTGTGCAATATTATAACTGTAGTGAAAGTTTACAGTGGGATAATTGTACTTATAAGTACAAACAGTTCTACAAAGAGCACTTGATTGAGTGCGTTTATAGTTCTTGGGATGAAACTGTTCTGAAACGCGAGGTCTGTACAGGAAAGGCTTTGACGCGTTTTGCCGTGGCTGAGGCAGTGTGTGCTTGAAACTGTATACCGATAATTCTCTTTCTGATCAGCTGCTGCTGTGATTCCTCACTCAGATACAGTGACATAAATACTCCTAATGGTGCAGTGAGAGTAATATGGAAAAAGATGATCTGCTGTGGCAACCCTTAACAGGAGCAGCTGAAAGAAGAACAAGATGCAGTGAGAGTAACAATGCTAAAGCAGTTATGGTATTTGGAATGCTATGGCTATTCCCTGGACCATTATATTGCTACAGGTTAATTACAATCAGATGCATTACACTAATAAACAATATGCAGTTAATTTCAGTGTATTTATAAAGCCGCGTCAGGAATGTGGGTCTAAGAAAGAAAGGGTAACCACACAGGAACAGCAGCACTGCTTTGACGCTGGGTGCCACCAGTCTGCAAAACCGAGCGGAGAAATTGCGTACGCCAGGGTATGAGGTACCGTGGAAATGTGCATAGACTTTACGCCAAGATTAGGTTTTATACATCGCGATTTGAGCGTGGAAACGTTCGTACGCAACATTTCTGTGCATACGCACCGTTTATACATGAGGCCCCAGGTGCTTTCATTATGTACCTTATTATTTCAATCACTCTAGATATAAAGAAAAAGTGCAGAAAGTTAAATGCAACTTGGTATTTATTAAAGAGCAATAATACCAGTAGAGGATAGTATAAAAGAAAATGTAGATAGCAAATTCTGGATATGTATAGTCTTCAGAAAAAGCTTCAGAAAAAGTTAGAGATGTCAGAGATTTAGCAATTCATATTGTTCATGAGATGCTTTAGCTTACGACCAGATGAAAATGGTTGCTACATCTCTTGCCCTTTTCTGATGCTGCTTCGCCCTTTTCTGACTTTGCTCTGTCTTCTCCTCTTGATTTTGCTCTTGTTCATCTCTTGGACAAGATATGTTTACATTAAAATTCCATGTGGGATTCCGGAACATGTGATGCTACACACATATGATTGGCTGGCTGTCAATATGATAGATGTTGCAGTTCAAACTCTTTGATCGGTTTAAGCATGTTCATTTCCCTTCCTTTCCCAAGTTGTAAACCAATTTGGCAATTCCTTGTCCAACGTGCAATTTATAAAGTAATCAATACAGCCTGAGGCATTCTAGCCATTTCCAGGGCTTCTCCTTCATTTAAACAGATGATACTATGATTGTTTACTGGTACAATTCAGGAAAATGGGATGATTTGATGTCCTGCCTCCTTAAATTTAAGTTAATTTTTGTTTGCGTGGGTAAAAAAATAAAATATAAAATTTTAAATCCACAACACTACACATATGCATATATATATTTATTATGTTACATAGCTTAGTTTTCCTTTGTATAGTTTAGATTAGATAAACTTTATTAATCCATGGGTAAATTCAGTTGCATACAGCAGCAGAAACATAAAAAACAAGGATACAGACTCACAGGACAGATAATACAGCCATTCCATCAATCGATAAATAAATAAATAAATAAAGTTAACAAGTACATCGGATGAAAGCATTGAATTGAATTATACACACATTATTCTTTCTTAGTTTTTGTTTACACTATTATACTGTATCACTTTGTATTTTGGATATGTGGCCAGTAGGGGATGTCTCTGGACCTTCGACCCTCAATAAAACTACACAAACATCAGTCACAGATTCAAATAACTTTTTATTAGTAGGTAGTACCTTCAATGCACACAGACACACATCACAAATCCTTCCTTCCTCTTTCTTTCTCCCAAATCTCGTCCCACTCTGCTTTTATGACAGACCCAGTAGTACTTCCAGTGTTACATCATTGCACAAAAGAAGCAATTCCAGGCCAAGCTGAAGCTCCCCAAACTAATGACAGCCTTTTAGTACATCTCCCTTGATGGCACCCACAGGATCAAATAGGGCTGTCCATCAAGACAACAGTTCCCAGTATACCATTAAAGTGTGTACATGGGTGCATCAACCCAGAAACAATGCAACTAGCATATTGAAGAAGCATGCAGTCCTGGAAAGCCATCCAGGACCATCCAACTCATCCAGGACATCAATCCAGTATTGCTTCCCATTACAATATATGGTATAGGGAGAACAGCCAAAAAGTACCTGCAATAATGTAATAACTTTTTATATTATTGTCTATATGTGTGTGACCTTTGTTTGCCTCAGTTGTTGTGTTATACTGCTGTCAACACAGTGCCATAGATGAAGAACAGTTAGGTCGTATGTTCACATTTACTAATGCTGACAATACTGAACATATCCTTGACATGGTTATAGGAAAGAGGTGGGTGACTGTTGGAGTAAATGTGTGAATAATCTTAAGGGTTTCTGTGTTTGTTTTTATAAAGAAATTGTAAATTCTTTTTGAGTTACCCATGTATGTATAACTCAAAACATTATTTTTGTTAGAAAAAGTGTAAGTTAAGTGATTAGTACTAATGAAATACGATATGCCAGGATTAATTGAATGCTTCTGTGATGCCCTTAATTGAATGTGAGCTGCTCTCACTGCAACATGCCAACACTTCAGCAACAGAATCTTGGCATGACACGCTTTTCTGCCATTAAGGAATAATTAATGATTTTGTTATTCAGAGTGAAGGTACAGTATTGTGCTGTAGACATATGCTTTCACTACACTCCATGTTTGCAAGTATTTTAGTATACAGAAGCACCATTAGTAACCAAATATATTACATATGATTTATGATATAATAATTAAAATTATTTTTTTATTCAAAGTTAAAGTTTAGTATTGTGCTATAGACAGATGCATTCACTTCAGTCTGTGTTTGCCAGTATTTTAGTGTGCAGAAGCACCATTAGATACAACATATATAAAGATATGATTTATGATGTAATAATTCAATTATGATTAATGACATATGAACATGACTTTGTTATTCAGAGTGAAGGTACAGTATTGTGCTATAGACATATGCTTTCAATGCAGTCCACATTTGCAAGTATTTTAGTGTGCAGAATTACCAATGGAAACCATATATAATTGTCTTACAAACCAAACCAATCAGTATTTTTGATAGCACTGTTATGTTTTCTCATGATCAGCCACCATTGTAATGATTACTTCAGCTTGTTTGAGGTCGAAGAAATGCAGTTACTGCAAAGCATATGTCTATATATGAGAATGAATAACCTTCTCTGCAAAATGCCAGCAGACTGTGTAACAATTCTCTCAGCAGAATTTCTTCAAAATAAAAAACTGTCATATTATTATGATTGCATTCTGATGGAACAAAGCTAGCATTAATATCATAAATGCTTTACAGCAAATAGACTTGGAGTAGGTGGATTTGAAACATAGCTACACACAGGATGTAAAGGTGGCATGGTGTTATTTGTAGGGCATAACATGCAGATTTTACTGACTTAAACTCAATGATTCTTTTTGTTTGTTTGAACTATTAAATTGCCAGTACCATTTAGCAGATGAAATTATATATACTTAGGTCAAAATGTACAGTAAATATTGTTTATTATAGCAATTAGAATGACCTGTTATGAAACTTCACATTGTTTTTAAATCTATTGATTGGGTTCTTAATAATCTGTATTTTTCCTTCAAAACTGCCACTTTTGAAATGACTTAAAATCCCTCCATCTTTCCAGTGAAAAGCAGTCATATCTTTTTTAGTAGCACCACTGTCATACTCAATGAGCATAATACAAGTTTGATGAGAAAAGGCTGTTCACCCCAACATAACCTATCATTTCCTATTCACCTAACACTGAGACCTGACGGTCCCAAGGTGCTCCTGCACTACTTGGTAATTTGCCCCATGCATGAAGAATTCTCAGTGTGAGTAGTTCTTACCGAAATTTATACGTTTACCTTTAACCAGTTCGAGCACTTGTTGAAGAACTGTTTTTGCAATGATTTTGTTTTGTTCTGCTTTGTTTTGCTGGACCCAGACAGATCAATTTGTACAAATTCAGCCTATATACTGTAGGTATTGTTTAATTCTGATTGAGGGGTATCTGTATTGTTGGTTCTCCTGGTCAAATTTGTGGTCAAGCAGGAATCTGAGCCACTGAACTGGAAATCTTTCATCATAATTCAAGGAGGAAAACTAAACTCAAACATGTAAAGTTAGGTACCTGAAAATTTCAAAAACATTGTCTTTCTTTTTTGTGCAAAGAAGCCTGTGTTTTAACACTAGAATTACCAGAGCCTATGAAAAAACTCGTAGATCCGGCCCACCTTAAATCCCATCGCACCTATCCGTCAGCGTCTTTTGTCCTGTAAATGTGCAGATAAAGACAAGCAGCAAGCAAACTGCTATTCCATCCCCCCACCGCCGCAGGACGTGCACAAAGTTCTCCCAGCTCATGCCTTGATTATCTGAGAGTTAAGTGCTGGAGTTTTAGTGTGGAAATAATAGATCGTTATTTGGAACACATGTATTTCATGTGTGTTCCATTTCTACAATAATCTGTGTAAACACATTGTTAAAACAGAAACGTTTTTCATATTTTAGTAGTAAATGACAAAATGTTGGCATAAACTATATAATGTGCGAGGCCTGAAGTTCAAAGATCGAATTAACACTTTCACAATAGGTTCAAGGATAAGACAACAGCTTCCATGGCATAGCGGTAAGATTTGCTGATTTGTAATGAAGAATCCCCCAGTGTGATCCTGACTGCTTCCTATATTTGCCATTTTCAGTAGTGAGCTGCTCTTATTGTTAATATTATATAGTGCACACATATTTGGTTTGCGTCTGTAACAGACGGTGTACATTTATAGTACTTGTAAAAGTTACCGTTTTCTTTTCACTTTTATTCTCTCAGTCACAATTACGATACAAACTACTGCCCTAGGGATCTGATGCTGTTAGTTTTTATTTGAAACTGGAAATAAATGTAGATGTGAGTGGTGTTTTGAGGAAATGGAACTGGACCTTCTCTGATCTGGAGGGATAAAAGCTGACACACAAACGCTGGTCAATCTCTCTTATTCATATCTCACAGTCATTTGATTTTTTTTATTTAGTTTTATTGAGTGTTCCTGCTCATGCTGAATTAGTATACACCTTATGGTCTATGATGTCAAAAAAAACAAAAAAACAGAGACATAGGTATATATGTTATATGGAATTATTCATTTTATGACCTGTATAGTACATTTGGGAAAACATTGTGGCACGGATGCAACATTATTCATATTATTCATATTCATTCGCATAACACCTTGCGGTGGTAATCAGTGTCCGCGTGTTTTTTTTTTCCCCCGATCTTGCCAGTCCCCACATGTTGCTGTATGGTGTTGTTTCTTTTGTACTCCAGAACATGCAGAGGAAGGAATAGTACAGAGAGGTCAGTTCAGCGCTATATGCAATCGTCAAATTCAAATGTTAACAAGTCACACACACACAAGGACCATACTTCCTACATTTACGACGTGTGTACCTGTTGCAATGCTTTGGTTCCTATTACATTGAAAGGACACCTGACACTGATTCAGTTTACTTTCCTGGTGAAAACGGCTGTCTGGAACAAAAGCTTGTCGATGTTGCATCCTCCTTTTCTTTTTTCATCGCCTTTTCTAGTAAGATGCGACAACGAAGTTCCTCTGCAAGGTGAGCCATGAACACTCTTCTTTTCTCAGTGGACCCCATACATGCCTTGCACAGTACATGTGCGTTGATCGCCGCCAGGTCAAGCTTGTTATAGCACACAGCAACTGGCCACCTGTGTGTTCCTGCTCGCACTGAATAAGCTCACACCTTCTGGTGCACGATGTCAACGCAGCAAAGAGGAAAAAAAAAAAGAGACAAATATCTGGGACATTGGGTATAAATTTAATGTACTTCTAAAAGTTAGCTTTTATTAGTTTTATTCTCTCAATCATGATCACGCTGTACCCCCCACCCTATCTAACTCTAAGTAACAGCGCCAGCATAAATTGACACCCGATCTGACACTTATGTTATGAAAACAATGTTTTCTGATTGGTACTATTCAGGTCATAAAATGATTTCTTCAAAATGTCACATATATTGTCTCTTACTTTCAGGTGTGTAATAGAAACCACAACATAGAGAGAAGTGTGCGCATTGCAACAGGTACACATGTCATAAATGTAGGAAGGACGGTCCTTGTGTGTGTGTGAACTGTTAACATTTGAATTTGATGATTGCATATAGCGCTGAACTGACCTCTCTGTACTATTCTTTCCTCTGCATATTCTGGAGTACAAAAGAAACAACACCATACAGCAACATAGAGACTGGCAAGGTCGGAGAAAAAAAAAAAAAACACGTGGTCACTGATTACAACCGTAAGATGTTATGCGAATGAATATGAATAATGTTGCATCTGTGCCACAATGTTGTCCGAAATGTACTATACAGGTCATAAAATGAATAATTCCAAATATCATATATACCTATGTCTCTGTTTTTTTGTTTTTTTTGACATCATAGACCATAAGACCATAAAGTGCATATTAATTCAGCATGAGCAGGAACACTCAATAGAACTGAATAAAAAAAAATCAAGTGACGGTGAGATACAAATAAGGCAGATCGACCAGTGTTTGTGTATCAGCTTTTATCCCTCCAGTTCCATTGCCTCAAAACACCACTCAAATCTACAGTTATTCCCAGTTTCAAATAAAAACTAACAGTGTCAGATCCCTAGAGCGGTAGTATGTATCGTGATACTGACTGAGAGAATAAAAGTGAAAAGAAAACAGTAACTTTTACAAGCACTATAAATGTACACCGTCTGTTACAGACGCAAACCAAATGTATGTGTATACTGTATAATATTAACAATAAGAGCAGCTCACTACTGAAAACAGCAAATATAGGAAGAAGTCGGGATCAAACCGGGGTCTCTTGATTACAAGTCAGCAAATCTTACCACTACGCCATGGAAGCTGTTGTCTTATTCTTTAACCTATTGTGAAAGTGCTTATTTGATCTTTGAACTTCAGGCCTCACACATTATATAGTTTATGCCAACATTTTGTCATTTACTGTTAAAATATGAATAGCGTTTCTGTTTTAACAATGTGTTTACACAGATTATTGTAGAAATCTATTGTAGAATCTATTATTTCCACTCTAAAACTCCAGCACTTCAATCCCAGATAATCAAGGCATGACCTTGAGAGAACTTTGTGCACATCCTGCGGTGGTGGGGGGATGGAATAGCAGGCTGCTTGCTGCTTGTCTTTATCAGCACATTTACAGGACAAAAGACGCTGACGGAGAGGTGCGATGGGATTTAAGGTGGGCTGGATCTATGAGTTTTTTTCATAGGCTCTGGTAATTCTAGTGTTAAAGTCCACTTGAGCTCCTCATGTTAAGCTTGCCCTTTTACAAAATGGCTGTAGTAACAACACATGCCAATGGAGCTTCTCATATGCAGTCGAGACAGCCGCAGCGATGGCAACCTCTATCATAGAGGCACAACACTCGATAAACAAATGACAAGTAAAAAAATAAATAATAATAGCTGGGGGGGCAGACCCAAAAAATTGGGCAACTGGCCAGCATACTTTAAAGTCCCTAAAACTGTTGCAAAAAATCCCACAAGATGAACTACAAACAATCAACCTTCAGCTTGTATAACAAAGAAGGCAAATTAAGAATCTTTTTAAAATAAAAGACTTATTTCACAAAAATGCACTGTAGCAAAAGAAGCTTGGCGGAGCATAAAAGGCACAGAAGGAGTTGCAGTCCAATAACAAACAAGACTCAAATACACAAATCCAGAGAGACATCAAAAGACATAGCAAAGATGTCACAAACCCAAACTAAATTAGCAAAAGCACAGCAGTAATCACAGAGAACTCACCAGTACTCAGCACATACAATGTACTGCCAGGTGCGTGTTCCCTCTACCTTTATAGGGCTAAGGACAGTCTCTCGACTGAGATGGACAGATGGTCTGGCCTCTTGAGGAACCACTCACAAAATACAAGCAACATAGGAGAATGAGCACAAACACATATGAAATTAATAGAATAATCGTATACTTAAATGATAATTAATAATATTAACATAAATAAAGGAATCAAACATAAACAAAAAGACATAAAATAGGAATGTGAGCACCAGCCAGGAGAGCAATTTTGCCTGAAACATAACACATGGTGACACAGTGATTTTGAGATGTCTGTATGGTGTTCACTGGGAACTCAAGTTTCAGCAACATTAAAATGTTAAAATAATTTTGACAGGAACAGGCCATTCATGACAAAGGCATGCATGTTAGGTTGACTGGTGACTCTAAACTGGCAATGTGTGAGTATGTGCATGAAGGGGCTGTGGTTTTACATTAAGGGATGGGTCCTTCTTTGTGTCCAGTTCTTACAAACTATTCCCTAGCTCTCAACAACTCTGAAATGGGATTAGATACAATATTTGATTGATAGAAAAGAAAATGTTTTGTTTTGATAATTTATTTTATTACCAGTGTAGCTACGTTATGACATACTTACGGCTATATACTGATTCAAAAAGATTTAATCAAATGTACTGTAGACTGTAGGCTAAAAAATTTCCTAGACCTGTAAAAAGACTGGATTCATAAAAGGGATTACAGATTGAATCAGAATATCAAAAAGAAATGAAGTAAGTAATAAATACACAAAATGAGTTGTGAAAACAGATATGTAAAAACCAGAGGCATGAATCTTGGCCTGTTTTTAGCATACATGATAACTGAGTTTACATAAATAAAAATAAATATATCAAACTAAATAACTATTTTCACTCTTACAGAAATTCTGAATTTAAATAAGCAAAAAAAAAAAACAACAAAAAAAATCTAATTTTACAAATATTTATGTGAGATTATCCATTCAGAGTAATTTATTTCCTCCTAAGAGAGCATTTTTACCAAGCAAAGTAGATAACTTTAGTTCTTTGTGTTTGTGGTTTAATTCCATGGTAATGAATTGTTCACATCTATTCAGGGATGAAAAAATATTTTGGGAAAAGTATGTGTATATTTATAATTGCTATTCTGTTGCAGGGAATACGCACATCATTCATTGTGAAAATCAATACAAAATAACCTTTGCCAATTCAAAACATTGCAGGTGAATTATATAAAGTACAATAGTTACTGCTATATTCATGTTCACAAATGGACATCAGAAGATCACTTTCCGGATGCAATAACAACCCTGGGGCAAGAGGGGGTGCGGTCACTAACTGTCATCTTTTACTCTCCCTACAGTGCCAAGAAGACACCCAATGAGGGCAACTGAACCACTGCCCAGGGCATCCCAGGAGACCTGCTCCTTCTGGCCGGGACACTATAAAGTTGGGACTTCCCCAGAGGAGGTGTCTCATTTCATGGAGAAGCCTCTACATGTCTGAACACTCCGTAAATGTCCTTCTCAACCAAGCTGATTTGGCTAAAAAGGTGGTTGGGAAGCCACATTTCTGTTGTGCCCCAGAGCAACGAGTTTTTGTTCTGTTTTTGGATTATCGCATTAATTGGGTGGCCTTGTTGGCACTCCAACTATTCTTTGGGACTCCAGTCATCTTTCTGTCCTTTACAGCATAAGTATAAGGTTGATTACAAAAACCTTGGAAAAGTATTGACAATAAGTGGAAAGTACAGGGTAGTTTTGTATAACTACATACTTGAGCCGCATGATCAATTACTTTGGCCTAATAAACACAAAGCCTTTAAAATGGATTTACATAAATGTAATTTTTACTACATGGTATCTATAATTAAGCATTTAATGACTGAAATGCAAAAAAGGGAAATGAATCAGTACTAATAAAGCAAACAATGGCAAAATGAAGAAAATTACACTGTGATGATCATCTGTGCTGGAATAATTGACTTTTGGTACTTTTAAAACCAACCATTCATTCAATTTAATGATAAAGTTTGGAGTCTTTAAATTCAAGTGCCTTGATGAAAATAATGATGAAAAGGATGTGATAGAAATAAGACACAAGGTAACAATCACAATTGAATACTAGGTACTCTCATGGCACACATGTAATTTTATTTGTAGTCCTCAGTCTGAATGCAAAAACAGTAAACTAGGAATATGACTATTATGCTAATACTGGGGTATAGAGTAAATCAGGAAAGCTTATATCTGAGTCAATTAAATAAAATAAAGCACTTTGTTCATCATGGTGCTGGATAGTACTTCTAATAGTACAGGTCTGAATGTTGTCCTGCATATGAATATAGTAACCCGAATAAGAAACAAAAAAACAAGTTTACACAATTACTTCTCTTTAGTTACATATCAATCATTGAAAAGAACTGTGAGGATGTATTGGTGGAGAGTAAAAATTGATAATATCTAACATACAGTGCACCCAGAAAGTATTCACAGCGCATCACTTTTTCCACCTTTTGTTATGTTACAGCCTTATTCCAAAATGGATTAAATTCATTTTTTTCCTCAGAATTCTGCACACAACACCCCATAATGACAACATGAAAAAAGTTTACTTGAGGTTTTTGCAAATTTATTAAAAATAAAAAAACTGAGAAATCACATGTACATAAGTATTCACAGCCGTTGCTCAATACTTTGTCGATGCACCTTTGGCAGCAATTACAGCCTCAAGTCTTGTTGAATGATGCCACAAGCTTGGCACACCTATCCTTGGCCAGTTTCGCCCATTCCTCTTTGCAGCACCTCTCAAGCTCCATCAGGTTGGAGGGGAAGCGTTGGTGCACAGCCATTTTAAGATCTCTCCAGAGATGTTCAATCGGATTCAAGTATGGGCTCTGGCTGGGCCACTCAAGGACATTCACAGAGTTGTCCTGAAATCACTCCTTTGATATCTTGGCTGTGTGCTTAGGGTCGTTGTCCTGCTGAAAAATGAACCGTCGCCCCAGTCTGAGGTCAAGATCGCTCTGGAGCAGGTTTTCATCCAGGATGTCTCTGTACATTGCTGCAGTCATCTTTCCCTTTATCCTGACTAGTCTCCCAGTTTCTGCCGCTGAAAAACATCCCCACAGCATGATGCTGCCACCGCCATGCTTCACTGTAGGGATGGTGCCTGGTTTCCTCCAAACGTGACGCCTGGCATTCACACCAAAGAGTTCAATCTTTGTCTCATCAGACCAGAGAATTTTCTTTCTCATGGTCTGAGAGTCCTTCAGGTCCCTTTTGGCAAACTCCAGGCGGGCTGCCATGTGCCTTTTACTAAAATAATTTCGATCTTCACGGCAAAGGCTATGAATACTTATGTACATGTGCTTTCTCAATTTTTTTATTTTTAATAAATTTGCAAAAATCTCAAGCAAACTTTTTTCAAGTTGCCATTATGGGGTGTTGTGTGTAGAATTCTGAGGAAAAAAATGAATTTAATCCATTTTGGAATAAGGCTGTAACATAACAAAATGTGGAAAAAGTGATGCACTGTGAATACTTTCCGGATGCACTGTATATTGTGATAATTATTTGTAGGTTGTCTTTATCAAATAAGTTTGAGACATACTTTTATTTTAATTTTTGAAAGAATTATGTTTAAACTGGTAGTAAATAAGCTGGATAAGCCAGTTCTTCCTCTGGGTATAATTAGGACCTGACCAGATCAGAAAGATAAATTGTGACAGTCTGTGTAGGTTCCACTGTGCTTGGCAGCTTAAAGCAGGAACCGCTGATAATGAAATTGAGTATGCGCCAGGCGGATGAGGGCACACACAGTCAGGAAGAGTTGGTGTAAAGTACTTCATGTGGTTTTATTAAAACAAAGAAAGTGTTCAAAAGTGCAGTATGGAGAGAAAGAGAGCAAGCTGTTTCCAATCTATATTTTTAATCCTTATAATTATAAGTGCCAAAATAACATTAGGCTTCATGGCAATAACTCCTGGGAAAACTGGAAATTAAGGTCAAAGCTGTCATATCTTAAGTTACGACTACAAAATGACAACAAAGGTTCAGAAGCAATATCTTCATGACTGAACAGTTAACTTTGTGAGCTGGAATGTTAAAGGGCTGAATCATGAATTAAAGAAAAAGAAAGTATTCTATCACCTAACAGGTCTAAACACTAAAATGGTATTTTTACAGGAGACCCAATTATTAACCAAGGATCAGTTTCGGCTGCACAGAGACTGGACTGGCCAAATATTCCATTACAGCTTTACAAAGAAAAATAGAGGTGTGGGAATTCTTATACATAGAACAATCTCATTTGTAGTATCAGATGTAGTATCTGATCCTGAAGGGAGATATGTGATTGTCATGGGTAATTTATGTAACTGTAAAGTGAGTTTGATAAATATCTACGGACCCAATGTGGATGATAGGAACTTCATCCAAAACGTATTTGCATCCATTCCCAATGTGAGCACTCATAAAATTATAATGGCTGGGGACTTTAATTGTGTTTTAAATCCAGACCTAGAGAGGTCTCCTGCCACAGGAGCGATGACATCTAACACTACAAAAACAATTACACAGTTTGTAACTGATCACAACTTATCAGACCCCTGGAGATTTCTAAACCCAAACTCAAGAATATATTCCTTCTACTCACCAGTACATCACTGCTACTCAAGAACTGATTATTTTTTTAAAGATAATAATTTCTTGCCTACGATTAAATCATGTAAAGACAACGCTATTGTTATCTCCGACCACACCCCTTTGATCATGGAGCTAAAATCATTATGCTCTACATACTCATCTCACAGCTGGCGTCTTGACCCTCTTTTATTAGCAGATGAGAACTGTTTAGAATTAATATCCAAGCAAATCGATTTACATACATCGATACATCCTTGGAGGTTTCTGCAGGAATACTCTGGGAAACTCTGAAGGTTTTCTTAAAAGAACAGATTATCCCATATCTTACCCACAAAAATAAATTGGAAACCAAGAAGGTATCAGAGCTAATCAGTGAAATGACCAGAATAGATCAAGAGCATGCCAGGTGTCCAAGTAAAGCACTTCATAAGAACAGACAGCCTGTGCATTCAGAACTCAATCTCTTGACAACTAAAGAAACTGAACAACTCATTTTTAAATCAAGACATCATTACTATGAACATGGAGAGAAAGCTAATAAGATTTTTAGCTCAACAAATCCACAAGCAGGAATTACCAGCAATTACCAACACAGACGGAGACAAAATCATCACTTACGCATTACAATTTATTTGAGAAATTCCAGTCTGGTTTTCACACTGGTCATAGTACAGAAACGGCACTAACGCGGGTTGTAAACGACATTCTGATATCCTCCGATGAAGGAAACTCCACTGTAATTATGTTGTTGGACTTAAGTGCAGCATTTGACACCATCGACCATTCTATTTTACTACACAGGCTAGAAAATGATGTTGGGCTTACAGGCACCGTGCTCGCTTGGTTTAGTTCTTATTTATCAAATCGATTCCTATATGTACAGAAATGTGCTGACAGTACTCCATCATTATACACAGAAGTTCAATATGGTGTCCCACAGGGCTCAGTACTGGGACCTCTACTGTTTTCACTTTACATGCTTCAACTGGGATCAATCATTAGGAAACGTAATGTTAATTTTCACTCGTATGCAGATGACACCCAGTTATACCTTTCATTTAAATCAGATGAAGTTTCTCAGATGTTGTCCTTAATTAGTTGTGTTAGCGAATTAAAGGAGTGGATGAATGAGAACTACTTGTCTTTAAATACAGATAAAACAGAGATGTTAATTGTTGGAGGGAATGACGCTGATCATAACAATATTTTGTCATCATTTAAGTCAGTTGGAATCTCAATTAATTTTACTGAATCAGCCCACAATCTAGGAGTTATCTTTGACTCTAGCATGTCATTTAAAGCGCATATTACAAAGTTGTCCAAAACATGTTTCTTCCATCTTAAAAATGTTAGGAAATTAAGGCGCTTTCTAAATAAACAGGATTCTGAGAAATTAATTCATGCATTTATCTCTAGTAGGATTGACTACTGCAATTCACTGTTCACTGGATGTTCAAACTGTTCTTTATACAGCCTCCAGTTAATACAAAATGCGGCTGCAAGAATTATTACAAGAACAAGCAAATACGAACACATAACTCCAGTTCTTAAATCCTTACACTGGCTCCCGGTTAAGTTTAGGGCAGATTTCAAAATCCTTCTTTTAACATATAAAGCATTAAATGGCCGAGGTCCAGCTTATTTGTCTGAACTTATCATGACTTACAAACCAGAGTGCACATTAAGGTCTCAAGATGCTGGTCTGCTTATGGTTCCAAGGATTAATAAAATAACAATGGGAGGTCGAGCTTTTAGTTACAGGGCCCCTAAACTGTGGAATGGCTACTATAAGAGATGCCCCTTCGGTCTCAGCTTTTAAATCCTGGCTGAAGACTCACTACTTCAGTTTAGCATATCCTGACTAGAGCTGCTGATTAACTGTACATACTGCATCTCTGTTGTTAGTCATTAGCACTAAAACATAAGTAACATGATAGTTAGAATTGGATACTAATCCTCACCTATTCTGTTTCTCTTCTCGGTACTCAAATGTGGCACTTGGTGCCACGGCCCACCTGCCAAGTTGTTTTGCCTGCCTAAGGTAAAGTCATCCCTGATGGAGGACGCAGGAATTGTGAGAAAGAGGGGGTCCTTTCATTGGATTGGCTGGGCCAACACTGTTTCAGCCGTGGAATGGCCAAATGGGGGAGGCAGCTTGATGTATGAGGTCTCCAGGAGTCTAAAATTATCTAAATCTTATTATGTGATATCATCTACTGTTAAATTCTGCTCCGTACTTCTAAAAAATTTTTTATTTTTTATTGAGCATTTGTTCTGTTCTGTGTATTGTATTGTATTGTATTGACCCCCTTCTTTTGACACCCACTGCACGCCCAACCTACCTGGAAAGGGGTCTCTCTTTGAACTGCCTTTCCCAAGGTTTCTTCCATTTTTTCCCTACTAGGTTTTTTTTTGGGAGTTTTTCCTTGTCTTCTTAGAGAGTCAAGGCTGGGGGGCTGTCAAGAGGCAGGGCCTGTTAAAGCCCATTGCGGCACTTCCTGTGTGATTTTGGGCTATACAAAAATAAACTGTATTGTATTGTATTTTATTGTACTGGGCAGTGAATATACAAGCTATAAAAACCTGGACATTGACGCAAATAAATGAACAGACACAGGCTTGGTCAGCAATAGAAATAAAATCCTGCAGTACTTATTTATATTCCTTGCTTTGTACAAGTCATTGCCAATATATTAACAATCCAATTGTGCTTCAGTCGCTCAGAATATAGAACCAATGTAGGAAGTATTTTAAGACAGAGAAGCTTTTATCTGTGGCACCTCTGCACGAGAACCACCTTTTTCTATCCTTTCAAATGTATGCAGTTTTTATTGTCTGGAAAACATTCGGGATTAAATCACTTAATTACACTCCAAATTTAACTTTTGGAGTATTTAACTTTTTTGTATTTAACTTTAATGTATTTAACTTTTCAGCAATACATTTCTTCATTTCTTTTACTACCTTCAAATTAGAAACTTTGTTAAACAAGAACTGCCCAATTTCCCTCACCTCACACCTAAATCTATTCTGGATAAAATACTGATAAGTCTTGAGGACTCAGACAGCATTTCTGCAATATATAAAAACATTTTAAAGTCCCTCCCTTTCAAAGATCCCAGAGTACAGTGGATCTTTCAATCAACCTTTCAGAAAAGGAGTGGAAGGTAGCAATGCACAGAATTCACTCGAGCTCCATATGCGCAAAGCATACAATAATTCAACTTAAAATTATACTGTATATCGAGTGCATCTGTCTCATTTAAAATTGTCCAAAATGTTTCCAGGGCAAGATCCAACCTGCGAATGTTGTAGTCAAGTTCCAGCCTCATTGGGCCAAATGTTTTGGGTGTGCACCAAATTAACATCATTTTGGACCAAAATATTTAAGTGCCTTTCAGACAGCCTTGGTGTCTCAATCCCTCCTAATCCACTAACAGCTGTGTTTGGTGTACTTCAAGATGGGCTTAAAGTGGAGAAGGACAAACAAACTGTAATTGCCTTTACTTCACAATGGGCGCGTGGACTTATCTTGCTCAACTGGAAGAATCCTAACTCACCTCTTTTAAGTCAGTGGGTAACTAATGTTATATATTATCTAAAATTGGAAAAAAATCAAATTCTCACTTAGAGGATCTCTTCAAAACTTTTTCAAATTTTGGCAGGATCTAATCAATAACATTTTAGAATAAGCATTTAAATTGAAGAGCGGATTCTCTCCCCTCATTTTTATTCTATTTATTTTAATTCATTTATTTATTTTTTTTATATATTTTTACTATTATTAAAGTTTTACTCTGCTGGCCTAGCTCTTTTTCTCATGGATGGGGATTGATTTGTTTCGAATCTAGTTTTCTTAAACTTGACTTGCTTGTATGGGATGTTATTTGATTTTAATAAAATTAATAAAATGTTTTTAAAAAAGTGCACTGCTACAATTCTTAATAAATGATCCATAAAAATCAAGGTGAACAATGGAGGTTAAAAGTCTGAATAAATGACAATAAATAATTCAATAAAAATGAGGTTAAAATTCAAGGCTAGTCTTCATTTAAAATGGTCACAGGCCTCAATGCAACACTCAAAATCCAACATCTCCACTACTAATCCCATAAAGCCCTTGCAGCATGAGGAGATGCCCACCAACAGGTGCAGTCAACCATCAAAAACCCAGCTCATGTCCCTCGCTGTTATTTTTTTGTCTAACACAGGGGACTCCACGAGCCCTGTGCCTAGTCCTAACACCATTCCCCAGCATCTGCAGAAGCCTACTCCAAGTCAATGAGTCACTCCTGTTCCGTGAGGTGCTCAGCAGGAGTTTACCTCTTCAGCACTGGCCACACACTCCTCTCTGGGACTTATACCCGGACATCTGCCTCCATCCCAAACAGCATGGCTCCCAATCCTGCCTCTCACTCTCCTTCCTTTCACTTCCATTAGTTTTCTCTCTTTGGTTTTTCCTTTCATTTTCTTTTCCTTCTTGTTTACTGCCCAGGCTCCCTTTTATTCACCGATTGGGTGGAGGTGCTGCAGTCGCCCTCCATGTGAATGAAGCACTTTGAGCGATCTGCTGGCATTTGCATGTGAATGCATGATCAGCCAATCAACACAATCAGCATCAGAGAGGCACATGCACATTTACACCTACACCTGCCTGGAGCCTGCACGCTCTGGGACTTAAAATTATTTATTTCAAATGCATAGCACCACAAACCTCTCTCATCACAAAGATTAAAGGCAAGTACTTTTGGTCTGGCCAGGGACAGAATGGTGGGGCTTAATTATGCCTAGACAGGACTTGATTGTTTAAAGGACATGAGGAATGAACCAGTGAAGTGTGTCAAGAAGCCACAGGACTGATATAAATTGAGTATACTAGAGAAGCTTGGAGTTCTGTCCATCTAAAGGCCATGTTGTATCATAGACTTGGCCCATTCATACAGCGGCCATGCAGTGTCTCTGCTATTCCATTCACACAGAGGTCAGGACAGGTCTCTGTCACTCTGTCCATCCAGAGGCCATGCTAGATCAAGAAACCACTAAGACAAAGAGCCACTTGGTAGTGTAAGTATATTGGTGGTTTAGTTACTAACAGCCACTACTCAGCCAGGTTGTATTGGCATCATTTTGTCACATTCATTGTACTCTGCTTCTGTTTTAGGCATATTATCTAAAATTCATGAATAAAAGTGTAATATTTTTCTCCTGTCTGTTCTGTTACTTTATCTATTTGCCTGGTATAGAGAATGTAATAAAAGGGGGGAGTATTTAACTACAATGGCAGTAAATCCTGACAGTGACCAGGCTGACTTACGATGGGATTGGAGCATTCTTTTCAGGTCTTTGTAATAAAGAATCTGAAAGGGAGAATAGAGTCACCCTAGTGCCCTAACATGACAATTGTCTTGTATGGTAAAGAAATTAGAATAATTAAGACACTTTTCATGTACTATTTTCTTTTTCTATCAAAGACAAATTTCTTTTGTCAAAATAAAATTATTCTGAAAGGCGTAATTAATAGAATATACTGTGTTAACACTCTTTGAACATAACTTGATATGAATTTAAGTGGATGTTGAAAGATTCTATTTGAGTTTTTAAATAAGCCCACTAGAAAGGCAACACTGTTCAATGCGTTTGGATCAGTGGAGTAACGATAGGGAGTGCAGGTGGGCAATTGCACCTGGACCTATCGGGTTCTATGGTTACTGCATGTTGTTGTTTCACCTATTGAGTACATCTAGTGACCAAACCTTCAATCACGTCTTGTGAGTGACGCCTTCAGCCAGGAGAAGATGTCATCAGGTGGCGTCCAACTTTTATTGAATGTTTCAACCCTAAACCACAACATCCTCCAGTCGGTGGTTCAGCATTGGTGGCCAGTCACTGCCCATCTTTGCTTGCCTACCAGCTCATCTCCTTCCTCCTAATTCAGAACCAACAAGAAGCTTTTTCCACTGCTTTCCTCAGCCTGCAAACTGCTACTTTCCAATCCCTTCCTTCTATTCCCAGGGCTGTGAACACCTTCCCCACTGATTGTGCCAGGAAACCTCTGCAACCTACCTTGACTGGAAATAGCCAGACATGGCACCCTTTGTCTCTGCATTGTCGGACCAAATCCTGATACTTGGTGGTCTTCATCTCTGAGGCCTCATCACATCCATCTTCCCACGCAGCAGTCAGTTCTATCGCCTCCTCTCACCTTGTACAATCAGTCCTCCTTTATTCCCCACCTGTGCATGTTAGTTGATGTCGTACACTGATTGGAACAGAAAAGAAATACGGAAAGGCCCCATCCTCCAAAGTTCTGGCCATGTGATCTTCTGTTTTGGCAGGTCCCACTTTATCCAGGCTTCTTGTGATACAAGTTCTGCGGTCCTTGCCCTTTGCCCTTGCTCCTCTAGGTGTTGGACCTCAGCTTGGATCATATTTCTCCTTTGTGTTTCGTCTGCTTTTTCCCATTGCTGGAAATGGGTGGTTCCAACACCTTGTTTCACCAAGCACAGGTTCCGAATGATATCCTTTAGCTTCAGTATACTTTCATCTTGTGCAACAGTTGTGCCTGTTGCCTACTTACATCCAGATCTTGTGGTGGTGCCTGGACCTTTGTATTTTCTGTCGCTAGGTTGCTATACATCAACACAGCCATGCACTTTGCCTCCTTGAACTCCTCAACCATTGATGATGGGGTAGCTGCAGCTCGATCAGACCTGATATATAGCTGTGCTCACGTGATGCTTGGTAGAATTCGAAACCATCTGTGAAGATATTTCAGTCAACTGCTGTCATTGGCATTTCATAAATACTCAGTAGCCAAACCAGTCTTGGTAGCAGACCTTGCTGGAAGAGCCAGACCTTGTATTTTCCTGGTAAACCTGATGCCTCTATTTTCCTCAGTCATTCATCCACCTGTTTCTGTGCCCTAGTTGCATTTTTTTTCTCAGTGAGAGAGGCATCATAGCACCTCCTGGGCATTTTATTGGGTTAACCTCACCCTGGACATGGAGCTGGAACTTTCTGGTCACTTTCCCATTTCTAATCACCATGCTTCTTGACTTCTTGGGTTTAAACTTCATTCTTGTTCACGTTACCAAGTTGTCAAGTGACCCATCTTGCTTGTACATGGGATGAAGTTGTTATGGTTAGGTCATCCATAAAGCCTCTTACTGAAGGCTGGCTTAATTACCAGCCCTCTGGATTTTCTCCCTGCCGCTGTTATAAGCAGATTCATTCCTATGATAAACAAGATGGCGGAGATATCCAGATCCAGCCACTGGGTTATACAGCGAGCTGCCTTTAATTAATTTATTATTAACATGCTTGCTTATCTGACATGATAATGAAAAAGTTACTGGTGTTTATCATTTACCCAACTCCAAAAAGCTATGACTACTGACCTTTTATTTAGTTTATATGCTTGATGTATCTCATTGATAGTGGTTATGTTTAATTCAATTTACTTTAGTTCACATGGGGGGTGTCTAATTTAATTTTTTTGCACTACAGCATATTAAATTCTCATTTCACCAATGGTTTGGAACATTTGTTTAGGTAGCTATGTAAATACATCATCTTTTCAATAGTTTGAACAACCTGGAACATGTGCCTAACTGGCATGGAGTTGCCAAGAAATAAAGGGGCCTTAAGTTGTCATGCAACAGGGGAAAGGCCCAACAAGCATAATGGAGGGAGAGTCAGAGTGCACCTCCACATAATAATATGGACAGACTGTCTCTTCTATTGTCAGGTCTGCCAGCCAGCTAAGCTTCTTTTTGTGCTTTTTTTTCCTTTGGGTCATCTATTTTTTATATCTGTATTATTGTACTGGCAATCTAACTTTACTCCAGGTGTCCAAGATGGTCATTATGCTATAATGTCAGAGAGGTATGGGCATATGGGCTTTTACAGTTACACAGTCCTGGTGTCTGTTTTTATCTCTATAAAAAATAGGCCTAGTACAGGATGAGACTGTGAGCTGAACTGTCTTACCATTCTAAAAAGCTGCTTAGACTTTGGTGGTGCATAAAGGGCTTCTAGATGCTACTGTGAGCTGGCAGTCCTGATTCTGTGGAATACTCCAACTAACTAAATAGGGGTTTGGCTCAGAAGACGTTGTGTTAAGAGTTTAAAGGCCCTTAATATGTACTTCAATGTGTCTAGGCTCTGAATGTTAGCTGAAAAGTACACTTCCAAGAGAAATTGGAGCAGAGAGGATGTGTTTCGTGGTGGTATTGGCAGGTAATGAGGTGGAGAAGCCACCCTCCCTGTTTCACAAGTCAGCTTGCAAAAAACATGTCAATTGGTCCTGAAAGACCAAAGACGGAAAATACATGGAAAAAGCATTTATTATTAAAGCCCCCTAACAGGCTATAGACATTTGTCTGGGAAAGGAAATAAAGCAAAGACAAAAGTATTTGTTAATCTCATTTTGCTTTCCTCACTTTCACCTAGCCATATGTGATGAGAAGTGACAATCATATCTCTTATGTAAAAATACAAACAACATGTTTTTGTTGACACAAAGACATTCTGTTGAATCATTTGTATTTAAGCACTGAAAGGAAGACCAAAACAAATCATGTGATGTCATAAAAACTAACATGTTCTGAAAAGGAAGCTGATGAGCAACTGCAGATAGAGCTCACCAGAGCTTGCTTCAGCTCCTGGCTCTGTTCAATCAGAATGGACACCAGTCTGTTTAAACTAACACCAAAATGCAAAGGAATTACATACAGGGTTGTCCATCTTCAACCCTGGAAACCACAGACGCTGCAGGTTTTCCTTCCTGACATTTTCTTAATCAGTAACCCATTTCTGTTGTTAACTGACTTCTTTTCTGTCCATTTTAATTGCCTTTGTTATTTAACAATCCTCTAAATGGCAGCAAAATAAAAACGAGTGAGCCAATTAATGACCAGCTAACTTGGGGGTCTCAAACGCCAACCAAATTTACATCAACCATTTTCTTAATTAGAAGCCAATTTTTCTTGTTAATTTAACTTGTTATTTAATTTCATGGCTTGCTGGTGGTCTCATTCAACTCCAGCAGAAAGCACCATTAAAATGTTTAGTGGACCTGAACAGATCAACATTACTGAAACCTTCATCTTTCTTTATTTTCCTATATTGTATGATGGGTAGAGGTTAGTTGGTCATGTGTTAGCTGATTTTGTATGTTATTATTGTTTGGTTCCCAATTAAGGAATAAAAGTACAGTTAAGGGGCAAGTCAATTAAAATGAGGGAAGTCCCGCGAGACAGAGACTTTTACCATGAGATTCTTTCAAGTCACGCCCTACTTACAACTATTTTCAAACAAGACCACAGTCATCAGGTACATTCTGGCCCTTAACCTGGACAGACACCAATCCATTAAAGGGCTTACTTCTGAACAAACACACACACTTATGAAGATCCAGTTTAGAATCACCCATTCATCTAAATATGGCAGCGAGAAACGATGAAGTCAAACGAATTAATGCGAAAATTGTCGATTGGTTACACGGCAAATTGATTAAATGCATATCAATAGACTGTGATGAAGCAGTTGGTGGTGATGGTTCCGGAAGATGAAAACATCAATTTACAATATCAAATTGACACCAACAGCAGCTCCATCACAGCCGCCTGTTCACAACAGCACCATACTCACGGTGGAAGAGTGTGAAGTGAGGTGGGTGATGAGGAAGGTGAACCCGAGGAAGGCTGCAGGACCCGATGGTGTGGCTGAATGGGTGCTGAAAGACTGTGCGGATCAACTGGCTGGAATCTTCACTAGGATTTTCAACCAGTCCCTGTCCCAGGCCACTGTCCCATCCTGCCTCAAGTCCTCCATCATTGTTCCGCTGCTGAAAAAATTCATAACGTACAGTCTGAATGATTTCCGCCCAGTGGTACTCACATCTGTCATCATGAAGTGCTTTGAGAAACTAGTGCGGAGTCATATCACCTGCCTGCCAGCAGACCTAGACCCATTTCAATTTGCTTACAAAGCAAAGAGATCCACAGAGGACGCTGTGGCCACAGCCCTTTATGCTGCCCTGACCCACCTGGAGCAGCAGGGGAGTTACACCAGACTGCTCTTTGTAGACTTCAGCTCGGCGTTTAACACCATCCTCCCACAATGACTGGTGTTCAAACTAGCAGATCTGGGACTTCCATCACTCACCTGCAGTTGGATACTGGACCTGTCTGGTTGCTCCCAGAGGGTCAGGCTGGGCCACCACACCTCCACTGCTCTCAGCCTCAACACCGGGATGCCACAGGGTTGTGTGCTTAGCCCACTCCTCTACACCCTCTACACATATGACTGTGTCCCCACTCACCATAGCAACAAGATCATAAAGTTCGTGGATGACACAACGGTGGTCGGACTCATCTCGAGCAAGGAGGGTGAGCTGGCATACAGGGACGAGGTGGAGCGGCTGTCAGAGTGGTGCAGAGTCAATAACCTGCTCCTCAATATCACAAAAATGAAGGAGCTTGTTATTGACTTTAGAAAAAAGAAAACGGACATCCAGCCATTCATCATTGGCAGGGCCTGTGTGGAGAGGGTCAGGTTTCTGGGCATTGAGCTGAAGGATGACCTGACCTGGAGCGCCAACACCAAGGAGCTGCTGAAGAAGGCACAGCAGAGACTGTATTTTCTGAGAATCCTCAGAAAGAACCATCTCCCCAAAAATTTGCTCCTTGCCTTTTATCACTGTTCCATCGAGAGTGTGCTCACGTATGGACTGTGTGTGTGGTACGGCAGCTACTCTTCCTCAGAAAGGAAAGCGCTCCACAGGGTCTTCAGGACAGCGGAGAAAACAATTGGTTGTACCCTCCCCACTCTGGAACAAATCTACACCTCCCGATGCCGCAAAAAAGCAATAGACATTTCACAGGATTAATCACATCCCGGTCATTGCCTCTTTCAGCTTTTGCCATTGGGCAAGAGGTACAGAGCAATGAAAACCAGGACAAACCGCCATAAAAACAGCTTTTATCCAAAAGCAATCATGGCCCAGAACTCAGAATAAAACTGCTCCATATCATTCTCCCAATGTGCAATGTAGACTTTAAGTCAACCAGTGCAATGTGTACATTTAACCAGTGCAAATTGTATATATAGCAAGTGCAGTAAAGTACTTTTATTACTATTGGGTTTGTTATTATTTTCTCTCTTCTTGTCTTTTTAACTCTTATGCCTCACACTGAGTCGACTGCACCTTCAATTTCATTGTTCCTTTGTAAACGTGACAATGAAATATAGATCTATCTATCTACTAAAAAGATAGTGACTAACTTTTCTTTATGGCCAGCCAGCCTGATTTGCACACATACTTGTTATCTATTATGTTTTTGACCTTGACGGTCACTTCATTATCAGTTTGTGTTCTCCTCATGTTTAAAAGTGACCTTGTTTTTATTTAAACTGTTGGTTTTGACTCATGCTTTTAGTTACCAAGCTCAGTAGCATCCCTACAATATAATGTGCAGGTATACTGTATGTATTATGGTGTCTTACATTGTTTCATATAAACAACCAGTTTCTAGACACTTTATCATGCCAAATAACTCCATCTGTGATTTAAAATACTCTGTTTTGGAAATTGTCAGAACTTATCCACGACAGGCTAACTTCAATAAAAAACTTCTATGTTGTGAAGTCTTTTCCAGCCATAAATTTTCCTCTCTTAACCCCATTGGTTTAAACAAGACCTTCAACTTTTCAATGCGCCTTTGAATGATATGATCAATTATGTGATAATCTCAGATTAAACAGGCCTTATTCCTTCATCTTTACTGCACATGTCACCACAGCAAAATTAAGTAGCCATTTTTGGCTTAGTTAGTTTTAGTAATGTTCTTGTAGATACCAAGTTTTGGTTATTGCATGTTTGTACATTCCCAAGAATACATATACATTACTTTTTCCTAACAGTAATATACTTTTTATAATAAAGCTAGTTTTACAAGTCTTGGGTGACAATAACATCTGTTCACAAGCGAGGCACCAGCAGAGTAAGCCAAGCCAGCCTTTAGTATTAACAGTATGCGGTACTTCCTGTAGTTACAGCAGATTGTTGAAGTATTTTGAAGTTCCTTTATTAAAGTCACAAAAAGCACAATGTATCAGTATAGCTACATTCTATACAGCTAGTATTTTAGTATTTTCTTGCAAAAAGAGTAGAATATCTTTTGAGTATTAAAATGTACAGTTTTCTAGTACATATTCTGCTGAAGTTTCCTTTTTTAACACAAGTACCACCAAAATAAAATAAAAAAATAAAACACCTACAGATATTCAAGTTCCTTAAACAAAAGATAACAATCATTAAAGATAATGATCCCAAAAGGAGGCAAGCACTAAATGTAGCCATATGATCAATAAACATTTTGTTGTTGTTAGTTCTATCAAACAAAAGTAAAAATATCTCTTTAGAATTTCATTATTGCACTGTTTAAAATATACAGCTTGCCTTTAAACCCTTTTACAATAAACATTTATTATAGATAATTGCCATAATTCTTTGTAATTTTATTCTATTCATATTTGAGTGGTGCTGTGTGTTTTTGAAGACATATCTTTATTTTCTGAGAGCTACATTTCAACAAACTGCAAGCAGGCAGTGTTATACTAACTGTAAAACTCAAATAAAGGCCAAAATACAATATATATATAGATCCACCATTCTTTACTAAACTAAAGATAAAACAGTAAACTAGGAAAAAAGTGAGTGAACTCTGATAATCCCAACATCTGTGTTGTGCACGACATGTTAGGTGGTAAGCATGAAATATTAAATGCTATAGAGATGCCAAGTAAATAATATGCTGTCTTCTTCTTTGCACAAAATGCTACTTTCTGTTCCATTAATAAATTATTGTCCTGTAAGTATATGACTCTCTTAGGATTTGCCTTGCCAACAGAAGACCTTATTCACATCAAATGTAGAAAAGGCACTATTTAATAGTTAATGAGTTGGGCATTTTAAGCTGAAAGGCAATTTATTGTTAAAACTATTTTTTTTTTTTCATACAGGTAGGCAATTCTTCCTCGGGCACATAAGACATCCCCTGTAGCCTGGAGATCTCTGGAGGCAGTTTGGTTCCATTGTTTCGGCACAGCCCTGGACAGTTAAACTCAGGTAAATATTGGCTTCTAAACAGCTGTCTATTAGCTTTGCGTGCAGTTATAGAATTTTAATCAATACATGATATCATTTTACAATACAATTTAATAACAAGTAAATACTTATATGAAGCTATGACAATGAATTATTAAACATAAGTATCAGAGCTGAATGTAACTAAAAGGTTAACTAAATGTTGTTTTAAGCCAAAGCACATGAGGCTTTTGCTTTATCTTAGTGGAGCCACCAAAATAGTTGCTATGGTTAAAATGAAGTAGATGAGTAACAAACACCCCTCTAGAAAGCAGGAATAAACTAATGGGATAGCACAAACACCCCTCCTATGAAGCAGTGCTAAAATCAATGAAAGAGTCTGCAGATAACCGCTATTTACAAGGCAATATTCAGATTAATGGGAAAGTCAAAAGGAGTCAGAAAATACTGGTGGCAGTGGTTGATTGGATGAAGCTGTGCATATTATGCATACTAAGAGTCAGATGATGTTATGTATTAGATGAGGTAATGCAACAGAAAAGCATAGAAGCAGACAAATTGTTAAATTGAGTGCTCACTCCATGGACTGAGACATTTGTGTATATCTATGTGCAAATAAAGAATCTTTCTGTCTTTTCATGTGGTCTCCGTGAATAACTTCTTTGAAAACAGAGGAAATTATTCCCACAACACAATCTATGTAGCACCAAGGGAAATAACAGTGCATTGATAAAATTCCTATTTGAGAATAATGTACAATGGTAGTGTCCAGAAAGTAGCACATGTGCATTGGCAAAGGTAGACTCCACAGATGATCAACAAGTGGACATAATACTGATAAGAGAAAGAAGAACAGACGGACAATAAACATCAAAGATCTCTGGGTCATTCATTTATCCACCAATAGTTTTTAATTGTGTGTAGCTTCCTGTGAACTAGTCACAGAAATTTTAAAATTCATTTACTTATATTTTACTTACCATATACCTGTTATGGTCTGCCATGGGTCCCATCGTACAGATTTTTTTGTTTTTTATGAATAGGGTTTTCCATGTTTTTGTTAAGTCGTGCTGGTTAAATTACATTTCTGTTACTTATTTTTATAAGTTATTATGAATTCCTCATTTCTTCCCCTCTTCTTTGTTTTGTTAATGTAAATAATTTGTGAATTATTAAGTTGTGGATAGATAAGATAATTGCCCTAGGTGCTCTGATTAGGCATTCTCAGCACTATCTGTGGGTTATACAAAAAACCTGCTGCCATTTCAGACTGAACTGGCATTAACCTTAGTTAGTGTTGTACTCCAGTTTTTTTTGTAGACCCTGACCTTTTATTTTTTGATCATTCTAGCTCTTCAAATTTTGGCTATGTAATCGGTAATGCATTGCTTTCTTTAGCTTTTCCTTTTTTGTATTTATGTATCTAATCATGTTCTTATTCAAATATTGTTCTTATTCAATTTTCTGTGTGCACAGGTCTCTGTCAGATTTGCACATCTGGACCTTAATTTTTCCACATTTTTTGTAGCAAAACTGCTCAAGCTCTGTCAGGTTGCAGTGGGGTTCATGAGTAAGCACCCTTCATCAAGACCAATCACAAATTCTTAATTGAATTAAGATCTGGACTCCAGTTCAACCACTTCTGGTCTTTAACATTGTTGTTTTTAATCCACTCCTCTATAACGTTGACTTTTTACTTCTGGTTGTTGTCTTGCATGAAAGCACATCTCTCAAGGTAAAGGTTTCTTGCACACTGCATTTTCCTCCGGGATTTCTCTGTATTTGTCTGCGTTCCTTTTTACCCTCTATACTCACAAGTCTTCCATGTCCTGCTGCAGAGAAACATCCTCACATCATGATGTTGAAACCTCCATGCTTCACGGTGGGGATGAAGTGCTTTTGATAATGTGCAGTATATGACTTATGACAAATGTGCCATTTAGTCTGATAGCCAAAAAAGCTCAATTGTGCTCTCATTAGAACATAGAAACTTCAGCAAGCTACCCATGTGCCATCTGGATGATATCATGTGCGTTTTGTTTTATTTTGTTTTTTTAACAGTGGCTTTCCCTTTGCCACTCTTCCTTAAAACTACAACTGGCTAAGCACTCAGGAAAAAGTTGTTGTCTGCACAGCTTTTCTAATCTCAGCCCCTGTAGCTTGTAACTCCCCACTAGTCTTCCTCTTGCGCAATTAGTTTCTGTGGATGGCCTGCTGTAGGCAGATTTATACCTGTGCCAGATTCTTTTATTTCTTAATAATTTATTTAAACGGACTGCAAGGGATATTCAGAGACTTGGATATTTTCTTTTATCCGTCATTGTTTGTGTGTTTCAATCACCTTTTTACTGAATAACTTGGAGTATTCTTTGGTCTTCATTGAATATGTTAGACCAGGTTACTGACACATCACAAGCTGGGCCTTCCACATACAGGTGCATTTAGACTACAGCCAATTAAAACACCTGGACTGCCAACAGGTGACATCCATTGAACTAATTCTGTGACTTCTAAAGCCAATTGGCTATACTAGTGATTTAGGTGTGTCATATTAAAGGGAGTGAATACTCACCAGATCAATTATTTTGTGTTTTATATTTGTAATTAATTTAGACCAACTTGTAGAGATCTGATTTCACATTGACATTAAATAATTTTTATAGTGTCACAACAGTCTGAATGGGTGGCCAATCCCATACCAAAGTGGTTACAGTCCTTCTAACTGCTTCTGTGAAATTGGCCATCTTTTCGCCTGGGAGCTCCATTCCTGTTTCTTGGTACAGCTGTCCAATCCCACCTGTCCACCTTTTTGCCTACACCCACGGTACCCAGAAGGGCTGCGAAGCCGAACTCCATATCCAATAGTGCCCTGTGGAAAGCCGGGACACCGATATGCTGCAGGGAAGTCACCATCTAACATCCATCACAATATATAAATATATATATTATATACAGGTGCTGGTCATAAAATTAGAATATCATGACAAAGTTGATTTATTTCAGTAATTCCATTCAAAAAGTGAAACTTGTATATTAGATTCATTCATTACACACAGACTGATGTATTTCAAATGTTTATTTCTTTTAATGTTGATGATTATAACTGACAACTAATGAAAGTCCCAAATTCAGTATCTCGGAAAATTAGAATATCAATTAAGACCAATGCAAAAAAAGGATTTTTAGAAATGTTGGCCAACTGAAAGTTATGAACATGAAAAGTATGAGCAAATACAGCACTCAATATTTAGTTGGGGCTCCTTTGGCCTGGATTACTGCAGCAATGCGGCGTGGCATGGAGTCGATCAGTCTGTGGCACTGCTCAGGTGTACTGAGAGCCCATGTTGCTCTGATAGTGGCCTTCAGCTCTTCTGAATTGTTGGGTCTGGCGTATTGCATCTTCCTCTTCACAATACCCCATAGATTTTCTATGGGGTTAAGGTCAGGCGAGTTTGCCGGCCAATCAAGAACAGGGATACCATGGTCCTTAAACCAGGTACTGGTAGCTTTGGCACTGTGTGCAGGTGCCAGGTCCTGTTGGAAAATGAAATCTGCATCTCCATAAAGTTCGTCAGCAGCAGGAAGCATGAAGTGCTCTAAAACTTCCTGGTAGACGGTTGCGTTGACCTTGGACCTCAGAAAACACAATGGACCAACACCAGCAGATGACATGGCACTCCAAACCATCACTGACTGTGGAAACTTTACACTGGACCTCACGCAACGTGGATTCTGTGCCTCTCCTCTCTTCCTCCAGACTCTGGGACCTTGATTTCCAAAGGAAATGCTAAATTTACTTTCATCAGAAAGCAGCAGTCCAGTCCTTTTTGTCTTTAGCCCAGGCGAGACACTTCTGACGCTGTCTCTTGTTCAAGAGTGGCTTGACACAAGGAATGCGACAGCTGAAACCCATGTCTTGCATACGTCTGTGCGTGGTGGTTCTTGAAGCACTGACTCCAGCTGCAGTCCACTCTTTGTGAATCTCCCCCACATTTTTGAATGGGTTTTGTTTCACAATCCTCTCCAGGGTGCGGTTATCCCTATTGCTTGTACACTTTTTTCTACCACATCTTGTCCTTCCCTTCGCCTCTCTATTAATGTGCTTGGACATAGAGCTCTGTGAACAGCCAGCCTCTTTAGCAATGACCTTTTGTGTCTTGCCCTCCTTGTGCAAGGTGTCAATGGTCATCTTTTGGACAATTGTCAAGTCAGCAGTCTTCCTCATGATTGTGTAGCCTACAGAACTAGACTGAGAGACCATTTAAAGGCTTTTGCAGGTGTTTTGAGTTAATTAGCTGATTAGAGTGTGGCACCAGGTGTCTTCAATATTGAACCTTTTCACAATATTCTAATTTTCCGAGATACTGAATTTGGGACTTTCATTAGTTGTCAGTTATAATCATCAACATTAAAAGAAATAAACATTTGAAATACATCAGTCTGTGTGTAATGAATGAATCTAATATACAAGTTTCACTTTTTGAATGGAATTACTGAAATAAATCAACTTTGTCATGATATCCTAATTTTATGACCAGCACCTGTATATATATATATATATATATATATATATATATATATATATATATATATATATATATATATATATATATATAAAATATATTGGATTAAGAAACCATATTAGGTTTGAATTAGTTTACTTTTGAATGTGCCTTGTTTTATATCTCTTTAAAAATGTTTACACCAGGGCCTTATCTGCCCATGACAATGGATCGATAACCAGTCTGTCACTATCTAACCAACTTTCAATCACAGTGTGCTCCATTGACTTGACTTGAATGACACAACATTAAATAAAGGTTTAACGAATTTAAAGAAATAGATGCCATTTAGCCTTTACTATCTTTGCTGTGAGTCTTATTTTCATAATAGCTTTTCTAGAGGCATTTACTTTCTCGGTTGCTTAATGCCCAAATAATTTTTTAGTCTACAATTTTACATTGCTTAAACTGAACGCTATGTAACTTGTTTTGTGAATGGGTGACTACTTTGAAAGTTTAATCTACTATCCTTTGTTTTAAGCTGCTTTTGTGCTTTTTCATTTGACCTGGAAATATCGATTGCTTTCTCAGGCATTAACACAGGCTCAACACTCTTTCATTTTTGGAGAAGATACTTTAAAAACATCTTGTTCAATGAATATCTCCTCACAGTGTATATAATTGCAGTCTCTGGGTAAAACATTTATTTCATTTTCAAAATTATCCACGGGTTATTTCATTTTAAACATACTAGACAGTATTAATTCTGCAAATTCAGATGGTCACTTGCATTCCAGTCTATCTGCGGTGCAGTGACTCTTGAAATTTCTGTCTATTCTAATATATGCACTTTTAACACTTAAAATATCTGTTTCTTTTCACTCCAGCGTGATATAATATCCATTAATGTCTGAAACCATGTTAAGTATAGCATATTTTAAGAATATTCACAGACTGCAGTTATAAAGTTAATGTTGCATTTATACTTTTCCAACTAAGTCTAAAAAAATTAATGCAATCTGGAGAAAATAAGCAAAATTAAGAATTTAAAAAATTATAAAACATGAAAGTTGGGAGAAGGACTGAATCCTGACTGACATCACCACTGATCTCCATCCATTGCTTTAGGGTTGGTTAGCACACATTGTAGCCAACACATGTCCTGTGACTAAGTGACATTTCCTGGTAAACATCACCTTCAGGAATTGATATGCTGTTCCATACAAGATTTCCATATGTTTTGTTTACAGCCGTCATGGGGGGGCACATTTTGGATTGTTGTTTGCTGGGCTGCTACCTTTAAATGAACTAGCTGGCTAAAACAGTCACAGACCCCTAACAAAACAGTTAGGATTAATGATCCTCACAATCCCTGTGACTCTGCTTAGTGTGTTGCCACTAAAAGTCTTCTCCAGAGAAGCTAATCAAGATTTACCGGGAAATGCTGAATGTAAGAGGGAGAATTTCAGATAATCCTGATAAATGTTATGAAAAGTAATCACAATCTGGTTCCACATAATCTAGCAGATAGTTATTCAAATGATAAACCAAAAGCATCACTGCCTGAACAGAATAATAGTGTTAGCCAACAATAAAGGATTTCTTTTAGTGTATTTAAATTTAGGAAGCACATCCAGATACAGCAGTAATCATTCATTGGGCTGCTGCCAGGTGTTTGATAAATCCATAAGACCAATGTTATTGTCAGTAATAAAATCATAAATTAAAATAGACTGCTTACTAAGAGAGGGAGTGTTGTAAACCTCCACTTTTAGAAAGTGAATGTTAATTAACAGCAAACTCCAAGAGGCACTGCAGACAGTGGCATGGTTGTACAATGAATTTAACCCTAGGTGGGTACTTCAAATATATTTTGCCTTTTGTCAGCAGAATTAATCCAGTGACAGGGCATATGCCAAATCAATAATATTGCAACATGTGTGTTTGCTGCATATTTCTGTGAAATTAACCAGGATGACTACCAGTGACAAGATCCAAATGTACCAATAAATGAGGAGAAAAAAAAGTTTTGCTGAGCTAGAAGATAAAGGTTACCATGATGGTATAGATGGATGTCACCATTGAAGAGCTCCTGCTCCTTGGTAAACTTCTTCAACAAGAAGAAAATAATGAAATAATTACAAAACTCCCACCTGTAAGCTTCATTTTTGTGACCAGCTCCCATATCTTTAACCTTCAGAATTCGATGTATACTCTACTCTCCCTGCCAAAGGCCACTGTAAAGCTAGGCAGAGTTACTGTAGATATTTCTGTTAGCATTCATTTGCATAGATACACAGTACCTGTAAACATTGCAAAGATTTACACTTTTGTGTTAGTTTTTTGTTTCTATATTTATATAAGCTAATCTGTTTGAATATAATCATAATAATTCTCTCTGTGTCTTTGGAATTTTTTGGCTTCCTTTGATATTATTTATACTTTCTGCACACTAAGGAATCATTTCAACCCTTAGATCACATCTTGCATTAATAATCAAGTTGAACCAATTTAAAATCCAGGTATGTCAAAAATTTCACTGGAAAGGGTGATTGTAATGTGGTTGTAAAAAATAAATCACTTCAAAATGGCTACGTCAGATTTTCTATGCATATTATTGTTGACTCAATTTAAAATCTAGACTTTAAGAACTTTCCTAAGAGAAACAAGGTTTTAATGTGGGGTTGGTGAATACAAAACCAAAACCATGTTATCATGCCAAAACAGTTCAGCTGATGGTAATGAACTGACATATTGTTTAGGTTTGGCCTACTCACATTGCAGGCTATATTCCACATCACCGATTCAATGGAAATGACAACATTGGGAGTGTGATGGGGAACAACACAAAAATCACTCAAAAACAGCCATGTCTACTTTTGTGAAAGTTTGTATTTACGTTATTGTTCACACAATTTCAAATATAAGCTGGATGGATTTTCAAGAATTTCATTGG
Source organism: Erpetoichthys calabaricus (assembly GCF_900747795.2). Lineage (NCBI taxonomy): Eukaryota > Metazoa > Chordata > Cladistia > Polypteriformes > Polypteridae > Erpetoichthys > Erpetoichthys calabaricus. The sequence goes on from NC_041396.2 coordinate 52,141,386, forward strand.
GGAGCGCCAACACTACAAAAACCACGCATCACTCTAAAACAGCTGAGTCAATGTTCAGGATGTTTGGCATGTGTTTTACAGTTAAACCAGATTAACATATACAGTTTTTGGAGTTTCAAAAGTTTCATTGTGAATAGGTTTTCAGTAAAGAGATCAACAAAAATAATAGTTTTGTGCAGCTTACATGTTGAATCAGTGATTCAGTTATTCAATAGTCTATTCAGATTATTAATGTGTGACTAAAAAAGTATTTTTGAAGTCACTGTAAGCTGGGAAATACAAAAAAACTTTGCATTCATCGTTCCAGCACTGCAAGGAGTTACCACTTTTATGGAATCAAATTACACACAAAAAGAACAAATTCTCGACTCATGAGAATGGAGAAATTGATCGTGTCCTGCATGCATGTTAGACAGTCGCCTGGCAGGTGGGAGTTTCTTTTTCATTTTCTTTGGGCTTATTTGTTAAAGAATTTTATTAAGGACCGATAGCATTTCAATGGTGACATCTGTCAGATACCATCATGCTAATCTTTATCATCTAGCTCAGCAAAACTTTTTCTCTCAACATTTATTGGCACATTTGTTAAATACACAGAAGCATGCAAGAAAATAGATGTAGCAGTATTGTTGATTTGGCACTTGCCCTGTCACTGGATTGACTCTGCTGACAAAGGTAAGCACTACCACCTGGGGGATACCAAGGGGCACAAACCACTTTGTCTCTTTTTCCAACCACAGCACTGAGAGGGGGACTGACCCCACCCTGTCCACAAGCTATAAAAGCAGGGCACTCTCAGAAGGAGGCACCTCATTTGTGAGATAAGAAACCCAAACAACGGAACTCTGTTTCATGACAACCTTTCCTTAAAATAATAACTTTTTGTTAATCTTAGTGCCATCGAGTACCTGTTATTTTTATTCCTGCTTTAGCAAGTAAACAGAGTGGCCCGGTTGGCACTCCAACATTATGTTTGGGCTCCTCCTGTGTTTTGACCAGTAAATGACAACAGTCATCACAGAGGTATCCAGACGACTCATGGGACATGTGCATTTCAGCCAGCAATGACAAAAGAGTCAATATTAAATATTTGCTTTCTAACCCATTATACAAATATATGTGGGCAACACGGGTATGATGGCTAGCAAATAATACATTGATTTTAATGTAACTGAATATGTGTTGTCGCAGATTGAGGCCCTTGCCGTCCTCTTGAACCCTCTGACTCGACTCCAGACACCAGGTAAAAGTCCGAATATTACTTTTATTTAGACAATACAGTGCACAAAGCACCCTCCACTCCACAATATTCATAAACTAATCAATAAACACACTATAATCAATAATCAATCCTCCACACTCCCAGACACTTCGCCACCCTTCCTCCCAGGTCAGCTCAGTGTACTGGTTTCCCAGAGTCCTTTATATAGTCCCTGACCCGGAAGTGTTTCTCCCTTCTGTCCATGTGATCATGAACACTTCCGGGTTGGATAAAAAGCTCCTTTCTTCAACCCGGAAGCACGTCGTTTCCTCTTGTCATGTGATCATGACGCACCTCCGGGGTTATAGGGCAAATAAGAGTCCGGCAGCCTCCCCACAGTGACTCCTGGTGGTCCCCATGGTATCCAGCAGGGCTGTGCATATAAACTACAAAGTCCATGAGGCCCTGCTGGAATTCGGGGAATGTCCACGCTGTTGGGAGAGCTCCACCTGGCGGCCTGGGGGTGATGGCAGGAATATTTAGCCGGCCACACACCACAGTGTATAATTAGTATTTGAATTATTTTCTCATTGAGTAAAGCTAGACTCAAGACACAAGTTTTTGTTTTGCTTTTTTTTTTTTAGTTTTGAATGGTTTCTTTTCATTGATTAAGCATTTTGACTACATTCATATAAGTAAATGCCTCTCCTATCATGCATGTTAAATATTAACAAGCTTTCTTCCAAGACTGTTTGTTAAATGTAGTTTTCCTTGGTAGGCTGATTCACAAAATCACCCTGCCTACTAAAAATGTTCATTTCACTATTTTGCCAGAAAATGAATAACAGCCTTCCATGCTTACAGCTGCACCTGTTGTGAATTAGAAGAAAATGCTACTGGAAATTGGGACAGAATGCAATTAACATCCTCCCACACAGTATCACACGTCTGAGTGTTGGTGAGCTTCCAGATTTAACTTTTGATTAAACCGAGATGCTAGGATTCATTTGTGAAACTTTAAATGTTTTATGTGAAAACTTTTTTCTTTTCTCATTACTCTATGAAACTGAAAAGCATGCATTATTACACATAATAACAAAATATCTGTAGAAGGCTGGCACATGTGACAAGTATCAGGTCTCCTTTTATACTTGCAAATCTTTAACCAAGGTGACAAAATCTTTTAACCACAATGTCCTTCCTTTTATCAGAGAGGTCAGATAAACATCTAACATTACAGGCATGCAGGAAAATAGGTTTAATGGAAAAAGGTTTATGCATAATACACTGTAGAAAATTGACCCTGTAGTGTTGGATTATTATGGGAAAGATAGCATCAGAAAGTTGATTTCATATACTACACATTAATGAGTTATGCGAATATATGCTTTTGGTTTCCTGTACAGCTGAGAGTCCTAAGAATATAAAATAAGGTAACAGTGAAGATAATGCAAAAATAAGGGGTTATGTAGACAAAAATGTAGTACAACACATTTTAAATTACTTTTTACTACTTCAAATTGTAATAAATATATTGCCCTTTATAGCCTTAACACATATTCAGAATATTGTTATTTATGCACCCCTCCCAATCACATATACTGTAGATGTTCAGTTTGCATAGTCATTGAGTCACATAATTTTCTTCTCAATAGACGTATAATAAGCACTGTTCTCCATTTTGATAGTCCCTCAGGGTTATTTATGCTTTTCATGTTGCATACAAAACAAGGCTAAAAGCTCACTCTGCAATACAAATTCCAAAAGAACTAACACCAACCCAAAACCGTATGCTGTTTACTCCACTCTAACCATCTCAATTCCTACAGGCATTACATTAAATGTGGTTTTCTCATTTTATTGACTTGTCCTTCTTAAAATCTTCTTCAAGATCCATTCATTAACTCCTATTGCCAACCATTAAACCTAAGTAACATCTTGACATAATTTCTCTCTTACTCTTGGTCTTGAAAAAGATGAATGTGACTAACAAACTGAGTCTGTGACTGACGTTGTATTAGTTGGGATAGAAGATACCACAGAGTTATTAATAGAATTATTACAGATGGGCAAGGACAGAATTCAGACTTGGGATAGATATGTAGCAGATAAAATTTCATGTAAAAAACCTAAAGGGTTACTCTTTAGGATGTAAATGTAAAATATATGAATGCATAATGTGGGAAATGAACCTAAGAGACATAATGGGCTTGTCACTATCCATATCCACACAGTGTACATAAGTAATTAAGAAGACTAACAGGATGCTGAGAGACATAACATGCTGTGTTAAGTTCAAATCATTGGAACTTTGCATGTTATAAGCCAGTGTTTCCCAACCTTTTTTTCTGTGGTGACACACTTAGTGTAGCCAAAAACATCCCAAGGCACTCCAGTGCTAAACTGTCCAAAGGGGCAGGACTAGTGACAAAGCCAGTAAAAAAAGCAGCGTTCGCAGACAAAGCACTTAGTATGAGGCAGTGAGCACTTTCATGGCATCTACCAGCTGCTTTGTCCTTTTGCCCACCCCTCTCTACCTCAGAGGCAACTTGTATGCCCAATCGCTGTCTAGCAGCCTGGAGACATGTCAGAAGTGCTCTAAGTGCTGTGTCTTTAAGCTATACAACACAGAACTGAAAGGTCATCTGTAACATCGTGAGCAGGTTTAATCACTATATTGCAAAAAATGGTATATGACTTGTTTATAAAGCTTGCATACACACAAAAAGAGGTTTTACATGTGCATATGCACCTTTCCACAGAAATGTCAGAATTTATTAAAGGAAACTTGACAGGGGAATATGTGTATATTTACGGCAACTCTGGCCCACGCACCTGCAACATTTTGGATAAATTGGGAAATGACATTCCTGATCAAGCAGGGATATGCTAAATGATGACTTGCATGCATAATAATTCATATTACTGAGCCATTATTATAATGTGTGTAGATGTGAAAAACATATTACACCTCAAAAACGATGATTATGATGCACAGACTGTATCTCAGTTCCCTTTTAAGATGGCCAACGCGACGTATTTGCACTGAAGAACTTTTTTGTCAGTTTATATCAGCTACCTGTTGTCACTTCTCAACAGGTCAGGAATATCTCAGCCAAGCTTCACTTCATCATGCACGCTGTCTTGGAAGCCATTAACCAACCAGTAAGGCACTACATCCAGTTTTCATAGGTGTGAGTGTACATAAAAAAAACAACATAATCAGAGTACTTGTACTGCACTCATATTGCACTAATGGCACCTATTAAGAATGAAGCTGCGTTTGTTAACCATAAGCAATTGCATTCAATTAATGCACAAGTCGTGTCTCCGTTGGCTTGGGTCAACTCGTGATTCATTTATTTTGAGGCAAAGTATCTTTGACAGACATGAAGGTTCTGTATTTGGTGGCTGGCTTGTTGGTAAAGGTAACTGGCTAAACCATCAGTGTTTCATATGGCCTGTACTATTCATTGTAACAGCAATCATGTTATTACAAGTGCCAGGTGATAGCGGCTACCCGCTCAGACGATGGGGCCTTACACCTTTTCCCACACTCCCAGAGGAGAGGTGCTATAATGGCGCACATGATTTCGCATTCTCAGTTGGGGAGCGCAGCCTGATAGTCTTGAATGAAGGTGGCGGGGTCTCAATGTGTCAGGAGGAAGCTGCTCCACCAGCGAATGAATTTCTGCTGCATTACATATGTATGAGGTTGATTAGCGTGCTCCATATACTTGGCGTGTTGGAGGCATATTCACTTATGCATATTTACAGGGAGATTGTTAGTTGTAAACGGTAAAATTGAGTAGAAATGCTTGTACACCAGGTTTTATAAATCTGATTTTGTTGTTTTTTTCCCATGTGCATAGCTTAACATTTAAATCCACACAAAGTTTTATAAAAGAGGCCTCTGGGCTGCTGTGTATGAGCATGAAAGAAAGACTAAAGGAATTAAACCTTTTCAGTTTAACCAGGTAAAGGTTTAAAATTATAAAAATTGTTGAGAATTATGAAAAAAATGAGTACAAGGTATGCTGTCATATTGTCATGCTTTCAGCTGGTTCAGAACGCTGCAGCTAGAATTTTGATTGGGTCGAGAAAAAGGGATCACATCTCCCCCATTTTAGCCTCTCTCCACTGGCTACCGGTGAGGTGTCGCATTGATTTTAAAAACTTGTTGTCTGTTTATAAAGCCTTGCATGGTCTCGCTCCAAAATATATCTGTGACCTCCTTCACCCCTGTGTCACCAAGAGCAGAGGTCATCTGGATGACTGCTCCTTGTAGTGCCAAGATCTCGACTGAAGTCAAGGGGAGACAGAGCTTTCTCAGTGGTTGCTCCTAGGCTTTGGAATGACTTGCCTTTTCACATCAGGTCTTCATCCTCTATCGAGGCTTTTAAAAGTCTTGTTTTCTTTTGCCTTTCACTGTGTATAATGGGATTGTGGTGGATGTTATAATTGGTTGTTTTATTAATCTACTTTTGCATGATTGTTTGTATTGTTTATTTTAATGCTTCTTTGCACATGTGAAGTTTTCATGGTGTCCTTTTTATTGAAAAGGATTTGTTGTTTCACATGTAACTATTTTTCTAATAATAAGGTAACATGAAGGGAGACACTTATTTGTCTAATTAGTTTATTTAAAAATATTTATTGTCAAACGTAGGGGCTTAAAGACAAACATAGGTAGACAGCTTGCAGATTTCTTTAGAGCATATGAGAGAGCCATCACTACCTTAGCAAGCCCATTGTGTTTCATTTCCCTTTCTTTGATCAGAGCCACAATGCTCCGGCTATGTTCTGTCAACTGTCAAACAAATAATTGTAAGAGGTTATACTTCATCCTCATTTTCCCAAAATACTGAAAAAGTAATAAATTTATCCTCACCTTTTATCTCCCCAGAAGGCTGTTTCCCCAATCACTTCTTCCTTTCAAAATGTCAACATCGCCAATTTACTTATTCCTCACTTATTTTCAGGAATGCATCATTCATTTGTTTTGTACATTCTGCTTTAGTTTTAATATATTATTGTTTCATTTTGTTAATAACTATGGATGCCACTATTTAACAGGGCTGGTCATTTTGATGCTGCATGATTGGTACAGTAGGTACATGATGAACATGCCATGTGACCTAATGACATCATAGTGGCCATAAGATACAAGTTGGCCACTCAGACCCCCAAAATTAAGTTTTGAAAGTAAGGACCTTGTAAGTAACTAGGGCTTGAGCAATTAATAAAAAATGTAATTTAGAAAAGATACTAAAGATTTTTTTTTTTCCTTAAAGATTTAAGAAATTGCTGCATTACAATAATTATTCTCATTCCCTCCTAGAGAAAGGTCTTTTCTTTTGATTTTCTGACACTCATTACGCAAAATCTGTTTGATAAAACAAAGTTTTTGCCCTATTTTGACAGAAAATAGGTATCAGACAGAAATCTGGACAGATATTTGAGAAGAATTTGGGCCCTTCTGAGAGAATGGCAAATCTGTTTAACTTAATGATATCTGAACAACTCCTCAAGACCCAACTAAATGGAGAAAAGGAGATGTCTTGTCTTGGTAATATGACCCATATGAACCTGCTGACATTCCTGAAAATATATTGCCCCAGAATAATTTCTTATAAGAACAATAATACACAATCCCATTGAATTAAATAACAAAATTGCTTCTGCAACTTCTCAGATACATTGGTTCAAGTAACTAATAGTTAGACATGTACTACTTCAGGAATTTGCCATGTTTTGAATTGGTGTCCTTAAATCCAATTTCTGGGACACCGTTGGATAAAACAACATTAGAAATACTGCAACTGAAATATATGGCTATTGATGTTTGTAATTATGTTATGGTTTGTACTTTTTGTGCAATAGGGTTACTAACTGAGTTAGTATAGCCTTTTCCTCCAGCCAATAGACCTTGAAAATGCATTTGTATGTATTTGATCAACAATCTTCCACCTTCAATTTACCACAATATTAGTCATCACAGACTTTTTTTTCTAAATGAACCTATTTGTTTCTTTTAAAGAGGTTGTCCACAGCTAAGACATGTTATATTCATATATATGAAATTTTTTGACTGCATGGTCTCTTCAAAACTACTATATTAAACACAGCTCCTTAATTTATTTCTCAGTCCTGACATTTCATTGTACTAACATTATAAATACAATTATTCACCCTGATTTGAATGGCCAGATTGAAAGGGTAAAGAGAGATTTGGAGAAAATTCATCATTTTCTGTGGATACTTTCCAAAACATTTAGAGCTCAGTGTTTCATTAGCAGAATGTGCACATAACATCCTGTACCATTCTTCATTAATGATACTTTGTTTTGAATATGTACACCGGTTTAAATATACACTCCTAGACCCAGATTTTGTGTCTTCCTCTATACCTACTCTTACAGAATATTGTTCTAAGCTACAGTATGTAATACCTGGAAGCTATTCTGAGGGAACCTATAGACAGTGAAAACCTCTGCCAAGCGGTTAATGGACTAAACATTGCAAACCCCCGGAGTTTTGTGAAACTTACTGCATACCAGTAACACAAATAAAGAGTGTTAGTCAAATTAAGCACCATATAAATGATTTAACAATCAACCTTAACTCCTACAGCCAAAAATGCACAGCGCAGTATAGTCCACTTGATTAATTTATTCAAGATGGCCTACCTTAACATCATCAATGTACAACCCATTTAATCCAAAGTACAGTAAGGGCATTCTGACAGTACAACAAAATAATTATATTCTACTGTACAAGTAAACCCCGCGATTCGCTAGCGAATCGGAAATCCTAGAATGGCAATCAGTTTCTGTTCCGTCCGATATGTGGATGGATGACATATCATGGAGGGCGGGTGCGTCTGGGGAAATGTCATTTAATCCAATAGGCATATCTGTACTACAGAGGTTTCGTTTTGTGGAGACGCGAGTCAGTTGCCTTTGCTGACACCGACCGCTTGAACAGGTTGTGTTGGTTGGGGGCCACCTACTGACTCTGGGAGGCCGCTGCGTCTGACTGTGGGGCGAGAGCCACAGCGCAATATGCGCCTAGGTGGGAAGCCGCTGCATGAAGACATATCATGGAGGGTATATGCGGTGGTGTGGGTGGTCGCGTTCGGGCGGCCGTACAACCTGGTGTGCACGTTTTACCTCAGGTGTAGTTCACAGGTCGTAGTCTCATTTCTGTGTTATCTTTAGTTTGAGCCGTGACTCCTTTCGCAAGCGCGTTGTAGGCGCACGCGTTGTCACAGCATGGACCTTTGGTTTGAGCCGTGATTCCTTTCGCAAGCGCGTCGTAGGCGCGCACGTTGTCACAGTTGGTGTTTGCCGTGACTCCTTTCGCAAGCGCGTTGTCTCAGCATGGACCTTTGGGGTTTCCGTACATCCAGTGAGCCCTGCGCCCATCCGGTTTACAACCTTCGGTTAGTAATATGGATATTATCTCATATATATTTCTCTTCTGGTTCGTCCTGCTTCCACTTCAAAACCAGTCCCGCCCACACGCAGCTGACACGGCATTTCTCGATTCCTATTCGTCCTCTTCTATGTCATGCACTATACTGGCCTGCTGAGCGCAATACATCCAACAATTACTCGAGGTGCTGCCACAACGGTAAAGTAGCTTTACCACCTTTACGGGAGCCACCTGTGTCTTTACAACAGCTTCTTACACAGCAAACATCAGAAGCTAAAAATTATCGTGAACACATTCGAGAATACAACTCTTCTCTAGCGTTTGCTTCCATGGGTGCACAGATAACTCAACCTCCTGGCCACGGACCATATTGTTTTAAAATACACAGGCAAATTTATCAGTAAATCTCTCCACTATATGCTAATACTTCTACCTCACAAGGATATGGACAGTTGTATGTTTTTGACACAGCGCAAGCTACAGAAGTACGCTTACAAAATAAAGCAAACTCTGCATGCAGCGAAAATGTACTTCTCCAGCTAGATTCCATGCTCAGAACCATCAACCACTTTGCTAAATCATATAAACTCAGTCCAATCCAAAAGCATCTGTACGAATAGTTTTCAAGTAAAACTGTAGGCAGGATTTACGACAATACAATGCCCCGACATGTCACACCGATGTTGCAGCGATTTTCGTAGGAGAAGATGGCGAAATGCTTGCCGAAAGGGACATTTGCATCTATCCCATAGGCAACTCCTGTAAACAGATTTCCACGCTCAATATGAATTGCGATCCTATGGTTTACCCACTTTTATTCCCTTATGGAGACATTGGCTGGCACAAAGATTTACAACATGTTCCCGATAAAAGAACCGCCAAGCGAATAAGGCTTACTCAGTGCCAATTTTACGCGTACAGATTAGCAATGAGGAATACATTTAGTATTTTGCACTCCAGCGGCAAACTATTCCAACAGTTCATCGTAGATGCATATGTTAAAACAGAGGGCATGCGTCTTAACTATCTTAGATTACATCAACAAGATCTGCGCGTGGAACTAATAGACACACTGCAAGCAAACGCTGAAAATAACAACGTACATGTAGGCAAAATGATCATATTACCGCCCACATTTCCAGGAAGTCCAAGATACATGCAACAAAACTATCTGGATGCAATGGCCATAGTACGTAAATTTGGAAAGCCGGATTTATTTATCACTTTCACATGTAATCCTGCTTGGCCGGAAATTCTACATGCACACTGTGTCTTTCAAGAAGTATTTATTTCTTCTTGATTTCTGAATTCCTTTCTCACCGTTTTCTGTTCCTATTCTTACACCGGCGTATGCTACGGCGGGCGTCGGCTAATTATACATATTATTCTAGTACCGTCTGTATTCTAATTGCAAACACATCTTTCCAAATAGGCTGTCTTAATCCATAAATTACACCATTGTCACTACTAATCCATCCATCCATTATCCAACCTGCTATATCCTAACTACAGGGTCATGGCGGTCTGCTGGAGCCAATCCCAGCCAACATAGGGCGCAAGGCAGGAAACAAACCCCGGGCAGGGTGCCAGCCCACCAGAGGTCACTACTAATACCACTCCCAAAAATGACACTCCATAGATGGGCCCTCCGTAGTACTGCCTACTAGTCGACTATGTGGAGTTCTGATTCATGATCTTCTCTATTTAAGTTTCTCTCATGGGCTTCTACTGCCTATTTATGACTACCTTGGCACTCCTCTTAAAAGCAGTTCATCCAGCTGAGCACTCCAAGACTATAATTAGCCCTAATTATGTAATTATCAGGCCAATTAGATTCATTAAAAAAAAAAAACTCAAAAATGTAACACATAACAGTAACAGCACACATTAAATTAATCTTTTGCGATGGTGAAATGGAAATTCATACCTAAGTCTTTATTTGGGTTTTAACAGTCATGCTCAGCTGATTCATAAAGTCTAATTATGTGTCTTTTTCACACCAGAAATTTATGAATGTCAATGATCACATCAGTCAGACATTCATTGCTGCTTATTGTTAATGTTGTTGAAACAACTGCCAGTGAGCCTGTACTGAACAGCTGAGTAGTGGGGTAGACAAAAATTTGGGGGTTTTAGGGCTTAAAGGAATACTCCACCCAAATATTATTTTTTGTATATGTTACTTGTCACCTATATGTTCAAATCAACACAATGCACATGGGATTGATTTTTTCAATTAAAGCAGGACACTTGACCAAAGAATGAGGGTGTGAGAAAGATCTTTATCTTATAAGCTCAATCCCTTGTAGCTTTAGGTTCCTGTTTATGATGTGTGCTGTTTTTTCCACAAATATCTATTTAACACTATTATAGAAAAATATGCATGTGTTTTGCAAGTTGTGCACAAGTGACTGGAAACAACTGGACAACTGACATGTGACTCAAGTAACATGAGATTTTCATATTGGTTGTCACTGTATATGATTGCTCACCATTGGCTTTTATTATATCCTAAACTTTTTTATCCTCATTCTCGATGAAAACAAAATTACATTTTTTTTGGTCATCACTACAAAACACATAAGGGTAAGTAACATATAAAAAATATAATTTACCAGAGGAGTATTCCTTCAAGGCTGGTTTTCCATTTAAGCCTTTTTAGCCAATAAACAATGATATGGTGTGTCTATTTTTGTGGTGAGGAACACAATGTTATAGCGTAAAACTTACTGCAAAGCCTAGCTATTTAGAGCATTATATCTGTTTTATAAATAACCAAGGGCACTTACTTGAAAGAGCAGCTGCAGAAGTATGCATGCCCACTTAGTGTAACATGAACCATCTGAGCGCTTGGGTGGTCAAAGCCAACTACACCATCGTCATCCTCTGGCTGCAAGGCTAGAGAGGACAGAAAAAAAAAATCTACAGGGGTTCCAAGGCCACGAGACCACCCAGCACCTACTGGGCATTCTACCTAACATAAATGATCTCAATCACTCCTCATGTTTTCAGGTTTCACGTGGAAGAATTAGACGATGACAGCCACATGGACCTCTTGCCTTCAATCCAACAATTTAGGGACTGCATGGTGCTTTGATCAGGTGGTGGTGGCACAGATTACCACCACAGAAAACCAGAAAGAGAACAGCAGAGAAAGCAGAGGTTAGTACGGATTTTGGAGCCATGGAAAAAATTATAATTCAATGCCTATACGGAATATCATGATTACACTAAAATGAAGCTATGAGAAAGCCGTGTTAAATTAAAGTCCTACTCTCTAGCACTATAACTTGTTCCATTTGTCTATGGATCTCTGTGTGAAGAAAAACACATCCTAACATTCATACAAAAGTCATATCAATCTGAAAAGAAGTGCAGTGTACTCTGAGAAAGTTGAGCTAAATCATTCCACGTGTAACTGCAAATTCCTTAAGAGCTTAAGAGGATGCTTTTGAGAAGCCCTCAATTAGTGATTTAAAACAGGGTTAAAGTAAAGAACTGAAAGTAAAAGACAATTCCATTCAGCAAGCAGCTTGACATTAGAGATTCACAGGTTTGAATATGCAGGTTACAATACAGAAAGTGACACAGGTAAAAGGTTACAGTTAACAGTTGTATAGCTGGCTTTGACATTTCTTCCTAATCGTCCAATTAGAAAAGAACTTAGTAGGTACCTTTCATATTAGGTGCATTTGATAACATGATAAAGTATGGACCCACTCATCTTTCTGAATATAATCGTGCACACTCCATATAAAAAGCATCTAGGTGCAGGATTCAAACAAATTATGCTATCTGCAAGGCAACAGCTCTGCCCATTTGCAATGTGGATCATGTGCAAAGACTTTCATGTAGCTGATTATTTTTTTTTGTTATACATATGGCAACAATCTGTCCAGTGTCTGCTTGGGCATTTTATAATATATACCACATTGCTATGAATTTGGAGAAATACAGCAAAGAGAAGTAAAATGTAATGTTATGTATGAGTTGTGCCTTTTTTAAAGTAACATACATATATTAAATTTATTAAATCATCCATCCATTTTCCAACCCGCTGAATCCGAACACAGGGTCACGGGGGTCTGCTGGAGCCAATCCCAGCCAACACAGGGCACAAGGCAGGAACCAATCCCGGGCAGGGTGTCAACCCACCGCAGGACACACACAAACACACCCACACACCAAGCACACACTAGGGCCAATTTAGAATCGCCAATCCACCTAACCAGCATGTCTTTGGACTGTGGGAGGAAACCGGAGCGCCCGGAGGAAACCCACGCAGACACGGGGAGAACATGCAAACTCCACGCAGGGCGGACCCGGGAAGCGAACCCAGGTCCCCAGATCTCCCAACTGCGAGGCAGCAGCGCTACCCACTGCGCCACCGTGCCGCCCTATAGTAAACATAAACATCATAATGAAGTTACCAGTTACAGTATAAATATTAAAAGAGGTACACAAATTAGTAAGATGATAAAAAGAGTAGGAAAAAAGAGAAGCATAGCATGCACAGAAAAGAAAAAATAACCGCTGCTGCCAAATGTTAAAAAGTTTTCAATACGCAGCGCCAGTATCTTTCCAAGGTCGGGCCCCGCTCTTCTCATATTCAGGCAGAATGCAGATATAAGGTTATCTTCTTAGAGCTCTCCCAGTATATTTCTTTTAATCTATCTTGCCTCATAAAATAATCTGTTCTATTATGTCAGTAGTGTCATGAAGCATCTGTTAAAATGCCCCACTTCTAAACAACATTTTTACAGGAATCAACCCCTTTGGTGATACTGACATGGAGTCTTATACTGAAAAGTCTGCAGTTTAAAAGAGTATGTGATTTATATCAATGTAATGACCACTGTTAAACTCAAAGTAAAATGTTACTTTTTATATGATCATAACATCAAATCTAACAAAAACAATCTTTGCCTTATAAAAGGAAATCATAAGGATTCTAAATGGTAAAATAGTATTTGATAAAAAAAAGCATGAATAGATACAGTAAATCAAAGAGTAGAAAACTTTGCTCATTTGTTGCTAATTATTACTGTTATGCTTTTTAGTTGAAGATAAATGACTGCATAATATGAAACTGATACCATAAACAAAATGTAGTAACTCACTTGTCCATATTCTGTTCCGCATACTCAGTTTAACAAGTGCATGCCGTTATCTGGAAAAGCTAAGAGACCATGTCTAGCTTCAGTTAGGAGTAAATATGAATATGATACAGTTTCTTTGGTAATGATATTTTTAATATAATCTTTTAGTTTCTTTACATATATTTTTTACACAAGATAATTTATTGACTGTTCTTAATCTTATAAATATTATACAAAACGTTCCTCAACATGCCTCATACATCTATCATCTATTGTAGTATGGGAGTTCCCTTCTAAAAGACTTACTGGAGCATGCAGTATCATCATTAAAAATGTAACTGCATCTGCATTATGGCACAAAATGTTACAATGCTGCTACAGCTGCACCCAAGTGTAGAACAACAATTCATTACCCAGCCATTTTACAAAGATTATTTTTTTAAGAAAATGAAATAAGTAGACTATCTTAAATATAAATAAATCATATTCTCCAAAAGTACAATCAGCAGAGCTAATTCAGTAAATTAAATGAGTGTTTCTTCAAGGCTAATCTACTATTAATCCATTCCTTCACCAGACCACTTTATATGATGGTTGCTAGTGGAACGCGTATCGTAATCCAAATTCTCCTTTTTCCAGCAAACAACTTAATTATTAAAAACAAGATTTACACCTTTAAAAATTTCCTTGGTCTACTACAACATACTCTGTTTTACAGCTACTTATGCGTGTTCACATAATACAGTATTTTATTTAAGTAGTTTATAATCTTCTAAATTTACAACATGGCTGCTTCATTATGCAATCAATACTGTTGTCGTTTAGAGTGGGAGAACAGGTGTAGTAACCTTAGAAACCAGGAGCAGAATAATTTGAGGGTATCAATAGTCTAGAGTTAAATAACTAGAGGGTATTTATGGACAGACCCTGATTTTTGAGAAGAGATTCACTATATCCATTGGAGTCTTTAAGAGTTCATAGTCAATATCCAGGCTATTGTCCAGGTATTGATAAGCTTTGACAGCAGCACAACCACCACATCTGGGCACAATTATAGTAACAAGATAAATAATAACAGCAAGAACTAGAAACTTACAAGGACTTTGACAAGAAGCAGACATTATACATAACTGATTATCACTGCAGGAAAGATTACCAGTGAATAAAAACAAAACAATTGTCTTTTTGAATACAAACAAAGAAATTATCAAAACATCCTTTGCAAAATTAATTTTAAAAGTCTCCTTTTTTTTCAGATGTTTTACATGTTCATGGATGTAAGTCATATAACAGTGCTCTTGCTGTGTCTCCCCGTGCCTGTGCGAGTCACCTTCATCTACTCCAGTTTCCTCCTACAGTCCGAAGACATACAGATTAGGTGGTTTGACAATGCTAAATTTGCTGTAGTATGTGTGTGTGTGTTGACCCTGTGATGGGCTGATGCACTGTCCAAGTGCTGTTCTTGCCTTGTGCCCAATGACTTCTGGGAAAGGCTCTGAATAAGTGGGTTAGGAAAATGGATGAATGAATTGATTGTGTGCTTACAGTACGTACCACTTACTGTATCTCATCTCCTGCTTATGGATTTGATTCTATTTGATTGATGTCACTGAACTTTGCGAAGCAGAGATTAGAACTTTCTGACACTCATATCACAGGTCAATAATGAAAGTTTAGGGATGGACATATTTCTTGGCTTCAATTCAAATAATTTGTCGTTTCCATTTGAAAAACAAGGAAAGATGTAAAACTATGTTCAATGAAGATGAAAATTACATGATTGTACGTGACAATGATTTATACAAATTCCATGAAGATAGACTAATGAGAAATGCAATATTAGAACTATTATTTAGATTGAATAGATTTTCTTAACAGCTTAAAGCACATTCATGTATGTGATAATTTTGCATTGCACATAAGGCATGGTGCTGTTGGAGCTACTAAGTATGAAATTAAATAGCTTTTTCTGTACCTTATTAAGAACACTATTTTACGGGTGGCTTGTGTTATATAATTTATTCTTTCAATTATATGTACTTAGAAATAAAAATCGACCCATGAGACAAAACTTAGAAAAGCAAGCTAATAATTTTAGTTTAAATGCAATTCAAACATTTTGCCTTGTTAGAAACATTCTACTTATATTTGGTGTTGGTGTCAGTGAGGGAGGCAAACACTAGTATCTGGTGCTGATTTCCTTGTAAATAATAAACATTTTTTTCTCCTTGTTTAATCGAGGGTATGCTTATTTATCTTAAGCATTTAATTACATGGCACCGTAAGTATGTTCAAAATTTTATTTTCTGAACTATTCTCCATGCATTAGATAAATCATTCCATTGTTGCATGTCTGAAGTATGATATTTTAGGCTAAGCACCAGTTTTAAAAATATTTTTAAAAGTTTTAAAAATCTAACCAACCCACTTATTAGAAAGCATCTAAAGAGCCATTGCATATCATTGCAAATGTGTACCATTGCAAGATTCTGAATATGTGCCTGCTTTATTGATAGTTTTAGTGAATTTTTAGGCTAAACATCTATGCTCCCAGATTGTTTCATGATATATTCTCAGGTTCCTTAATATGAACAGCTATTTGTTCTTTTCCTACTTGTTTAGTTTTTACTACATAACTCTTTAAGAATGTGTGATCAAGGCAATCAAAATTAGCTGTAGTTTTTCAAAATTGAACAGCTCTTCAA
Source organism: Erpetoichthys calabaricus (assembly GCF_900747795.2). Lineage (NCBI taxonomy): Eukaryota > Metazoa > Chordata > Cladistia > Polypteriformes > Polypteridae > Erpetoichthys > Erpetoichthys calabaricus. The sequence continues at coordinate 52,157,828 of NC_041396.2, forward strand.
ATGTTAAAAATAACCTTTTCATATTGTTTATTATTATTTTTTTTAAATATCGTGAATGTCCCATTATTCTTAACAGCTTCTAATGTGAACACTTACTTGAGGTTATACAGGAAGTGATCTAACCATCTTGTCTTCTTAGGTAGTGTAGGTGATCAGTACTGTTTGGTTTAGCCTTGGTTTTGTTCCTGGCTCGAGTAAACTTTAATTTTAATGTAATAATTTTGTTGTGTTTCAGATATACTGTATTGTTATATGTTTTGTCTTTTCATTGTATTTATCAATTTTTATGAATTTTGTGTTTATATTATGTTTATATCATTTTGTATTTCAGTATTATATCAAGCATGGATGCTTTACATTTAATTATCCAGCCTGATTCCTTAAAGTGCAGGCCAAGGAAGCTGGGTCATCTCATGAAGTAGATGTATAAAAGGAAAAGCTTTGGCATTGTGATTGTGTTTCAAACTTTGTGTTCTGGCTAAAAAGGTAGTCCAACCAGAAAAACTGCTGAGTGAGGAGGGCTGTGGAGTCTCTATTTGTAATTTGACTAATATATTTGCTATGTTGATCAAAACCACACAACATACAAGATACAAGGCATTTAATCACTGCCAATGTGAATCCATAGTCTAGTTTTTAACACCCTGTTATACTTTGGGTTCAAAGGCTGTAGCAATGCTGTTATGGCTGTTTTAAATAAGATTTATTAAACAAGTTAATAACATTGAGTTACATTAACATAAAACAAAACTACAAAATTAAAAAAAGGCTATATTTTTGTTAGAAGGGTATTAAAATAGAAGGATATAAAAGAAATAAACTATGAACATTTAGTTCAGAAATCTAAAGAACATCCTACATACTACAAGGAATTTAAATGTTAATGTTTAAAACTCAAAAATATTTGAACACTTAAGGCAACTTTACAAATGAAAATTTTAAAAGAAATAAACACAATAACCATATATACTCGCAGATAAGTTCTCCCGCGGATAAGTCGGGACTTGATTTTACAGTATAATTTCTGGCATTTTATAATGTCAGTCGTATCAGTCGAATCCGGAAAACTCATGCTATTAGTACAAGGGATTATGATATGCTAACGCCCACCTGAGAGAGTAACCACGGAGCACACTGCCTTTTTTTATGTGGGTGCAGCAATGCACTGTATCAGCGTGCGCTCCTAACCTCTCTCTCTCTATCACTCGCACTCTCACTCTCTATTGTGCCTACATGACCATACGGTAATACCCGAACTATTCTGAAGCAACGTTTGCACTGATTTGTGTTTTTTGTATCTCACACTCTCATACACCTTTATCATAAGAGCATCCCTTATCTACCATGAAGCATTCAATCAGAAGAAAATATGAAGCCTGGTTTATAAATTAAACGTTGTTAAAGTAGCAAAAGAAATTGGTAACTGTGCTGCTGCAACCAAATTCAATGCGTCTGAGAAACTGATGCAAGATTGGAGGAAGCAAGAAGATGTTAAAAAAAAAGTTAAGTGTTGCATTTTTGAACAAGCGTAGAAGTCGGGGACTGATTTTATGTTCGATTTTTCAGGTTTCAAGACCCGACTTATATGTGAGCATATACGGTAGGTTCATAACCCTTCCTTTCCAAGATTAAAGCATGGCTTCAATATAACATTTAAGTGAATGGAACCACAAAGATTACATTAAAAGAAATACAAATTTTGTAGAAGATTAAAAAGTTTCTGTACAAAAATTTATTAAAGAAATATTGCATCTATAAATACCGGTTAAAGCAAAAATCCAAATCCAAAATGTACTAACATCTTGTTCTTAGAAGCAGAATTGCTTCTGCCAGATCCTCCTTTATAGAAATCCTTAAATCTAATTTGATTAAGAAAACAGTGTCTTTCAACACTGCCTTGGTGGGGTGGCATTGCTGTTAGAGTTCTAGTTACAACGCTAATATCCTTTGAATAAGCAGGGACGACTACTTCTATACTCTGTTTTGATGAATGGTTATACTTTTCCACTTCTTTTAATCCTTTTAAAAATCTTGCTGAAATTGATTTATTTGGACATCTGCTGGTTGTTTTGCCACACTTAAGCAGCATTGCTTTGCTCTTGAATATTCCATTTTGTTCAAATATACTTCAAAGTCTAATTCTTCATTTGAAGAGGATGACTCCAAGTTACTGACACTTCTGGCTTCTTTGTTCTGTTGTTCAGGAGGTTCGGGTAGTACTTGTAATCCTTTCCTGCAAAGTGCTCCTTCATCGAGTGCCTATTTCCTTCAGCAATTTCGTCACTGTTCAAAAAAATTTGGTTAATAGAATTGATGTATATAGCAGCTAACAGGATTCTGTTATCCAACAAGAGACCATTTCTTTTGTATTGAAGATACAATGTCATCAGGAATTAATATTCCAATTTTGTCAAGAAAAACATCAAGCTTTTTGACTTTAAAAAGACTCTAGCAAGTGTTAAGTCTTCAGTTTGTAACTTCTTGTTGTCAGTAAAAGTGCAACAAAGTAGGCTTTCTAATTGTGTCACTTGTGTCCACTGGTTTTCCATTAGTGAAACATTTTCATTATCCAGATCTTCAAGAAAAGTGTTTATTTCTAGCAAACACTTGATCATCAAATAAGTGCTTCCCCAACATGTTGCTAGATCCAAAATGACTCTTTTTCCAGCATGTCCCTTAATAACAGCATCTACTTTAAGGGTTTTGACTGCAATGACTACCTGCCTCAACTTGGCAGTAAGAATATCTGTGTGACGATCTTTCAACTCATCTGTTATTACTAGCTGCAGTCTATGCACAGCACAATGCATATGTTAACTAGAAATAGCTTAGATACTTCTTTATCAATATCATCTAACATTTTACTGTTCTCTCCTGTTTGTGGATTACTTGCAGGAATTATATCTTCATCAACCACTATTATTGTATATTAATCATTAGTTTAGTTTTCTCATTTGTGCTTAACATGTCTGAAGCATATCTGTTACAATACATAGAACTTGCTCTTTTTAAATTTCAATATATTCCAAAACATCTTCCACTAAATTCTAAAGCTATTCGCTTGTGTGATGTGCCTGGGTGTCCTTTACTCCCAATGTCTGAGTTATCAATGTATTGTTTTCATCTACAGATTGAACATTAATGGGAAAATAGTTGACTTTGTGATGCGTGCATGCATACTATTTTTATAAAGACAAAACATCCCTTCAGACTTTTTCAAAGTTCTTCTTTCTGTTTGGCCTCCTCACTTACTGGTCTCCTGATACTTTCTCTTTCCATTCTAGCCATTTCTCCATTTAAGCCTAAAAATGCTGTTTGTGAACATATAGAGGTATACTACTTTTCACCAAATTTTTTTCTGATGTAATTGATTTTCAGTAGTAAAGAATTTTGATAGTTGTGTCCGACAGATTTCTGATCTTTTTTTTTTAGCTGAAATACGGTAAAATGAAAAGGAAATTCAAATAATAATACTTCAGTTTTTTTATAATTTTGCTGTTCTGTTATAATTTCCTGCCCCAGTGAAGCACACAAATGGGTGCAGGCCTCAAAAAATCGCAAGCAAGACTGGTCCTTAACCCAAGTGTGGCTCCATAAGGTAGGCCTCATCACAGGCAGTGTACCCCAAACTCAACAGGTCGCCTTCATTGTCCCAATATGGAACACAAGCTTTTAAAACTCAAAATACTCAAAAATAATATTAAGAGAGATAGAAGGAACATTGTATAACCTAGGACCCACAATTATACAGCAAAATTTCTTTATAAATGAAAAAATTCTTTTGTAAAGTAAAAAAAAAATCAAGCAGGAGATAAGAGGAAAAATAGTTTTGCCATAAAAGGCAACACCTAAGGGTAAACAAAAACAAGAACACAAACCCAATAACAGTAACCCCTAAAAGTCAGAAGGGTTCAAAATCCAGGAAATCCACAAAGGACATTATATAAACTGAAGCTTCTCCTTTTATACAGCTGGGGTTACCCCTCATCTGCACCATCAGGGAGCTCCGTCTCCTTGACCTCCACTTTAAAGAAGGGTGGATAGTTACAGCTAAAACATGATTCAGTGACGAGGTAATACAGAATAGTAAAATAATAAACACAATGTTAATGAAAACTGCACTGTGACATAAAAACAAAGAAATGATCTATTACAAAAAAGCTGTGATAACTGACAGCATGCCACTCCACGCATTAACTTACTCTTGTTCTAGTCCTTCACCAAACTGTGCTATACTGTTGTGAGAAGAGGAAACAATCTGGCCAAGACATGTAAAAATGCCAGTTTTTTTTTTAAAACAAACAAATTTGTTACTATTATGCATGTTTTTAAAACTTTTAATCTTATACATATTAAAAATAAGACAGTTTTGAAATCATAAAAACCCTGAATAAAGTCAAAGTTTGCCAAAGTAAAACAAATTGCACTTTCTAATAAATTATGGAGTTCCACGTTAAGTATCTATATTGTGACACGTGAGTCACTCTCTTGCACCCGAGAGAAAACTCCAAGTACAAAGCCTTCAAGAAAACCAACTTTATTCCAATTAAAACGAGAACAGTCAGGGGCTTTATTCAGACGGGAGATACCAGTTTAATATACACAGACACAGCAACAAGCAGTGATGGGGCCAAGTCAGTGGCCAGGTTAGACTGCTCCCTGCATCAACCATTGGGCAACAGGCACATTATGCGTCAAGGCTGCGATCCTGCAATTTCCTCGATGACGGCAATCCCTGCTTGTGTTAACAAAATTTTGGCGCACAGCACAGCCGGGGGGGGGGGCTTGTTGGGGTCTCAAAAATCTCACAATATATGTGAGTTTGCTTAAAAATCTGAAATATTTTACCAATGGCGATACAGCAGGGTGTAATGCCATGCATCACTTTAAAAACCTCCTAAAGACCCACTTCTTTCATTTGTCTTTTTCTAAGCTACAGTTTATTTGCTCTCCTAATAGATTATACATGCATAGAATTATCATATTTTTGTTGTTTATTCATTATTATTCCTACCAAATTTAATTTGTTTTACTTTGGTTGCAACTATTTCTTTAACATTTTGTAAAGCACTTGAACCTGTGCATTCTGTGTATGAAAATATGATATAGAAATAAATGTTGTTCTTCATGATATTGTCATTTGCTAAACTGTATCATGGGTTATATAATATTATTGTTTATGCTGCTTTGATTTTGACACAATTGAAGGTTCAGTTAAAAAATGACTATAGTTTTCTTACAGCTGAAGTATATTTTAAGAATTACGTAGAGGATATTATGTTTCTAGTTAGGTGTGATTTGTCTAAGAGAAGTCATGTAAATAAAAGCTAATATGTATGAGTAGGATTAGTTGTGGAAAAGAATTATTTTCCTTTCTTTAAACAGTTGCTGTGCAAATATTTCAGAATCTTGGTACACCTGCAAATTATCAATAATAGTTAAATCCTGATAGCATAGGGAGATAGGGTAACTATTATGGATGTTATATGTAAAATATTTAATCCTAATAAGTACTAATGTCACACTCAGAAATGTACTGTATCTCCAATCACCACAAATAACTTAATTTAATATGATACATTGCTATTTCTGCACTATAAATTGTTGATTGTATAAATTGTTTCATCAACTTTTTCTCTACACTTTTGTAGAGTAAAAAATGTTTCAAAAGTGCTACATTTACTTATTTCAGTCTGCACCTATATGTATACAGGAAATTAGGGCTGCACGATAACAGAAAAAATGATTATCACGATTATTTTGCTCGAAATTTTTATCACGATTAATAATGACGATTATTCCTTTGGTAAATGAAGTCTGTGACCAAAGCAGTGTAGCCTCGGCCAGTTATTCACAGATGCTGCCCTAATCATATTAGCTGCGTTGTCCGTTGTGATGCACACAAGTCTTTCTTCCACCAAGCCCCAAGCGGACATCGCTTCTTTGAGGCCCACTGCAATAAACTCTGCTGTATGGTCTTGTGGGAAAAACGAAGTTTGCAAAAACTTGCTTTTCATCTCAAACTCACTGTCAATAAAATGAACTGTCAAGCTCAAATACGGTTCCGCAGTTCTGGCTTGACCATAAGTCGGTCGTGGCAGCAAAATATTCAAGGCTGAGCCTGAGAATTTCTCTTTCTATTTCTTTTCGGCATTTCGCATACAGCGAGGGCAGCGCAACATTGGAAAAATGGTTGCGTGAGGGAATGCTATATCTTTTATCAAGTGTTGCGATCATTTTGTTAAACCCCTCACTGCTCACATATCCTTGGCACATATCCTTGGCTATATGGTACGTGGTCGCCTCTGTTATTTCCCGGTGTCTTTGCGAGCTAGGCAGATATGGTATTGCGTTGAACAATGTCCCTGATATTGTTGTCTGTGTTGTGGATGGCTGGTAATTTTTCGTTGTTGCTGTTTGTGGCCTCAGTCGTTGAAATTCTTGATAGTGTACTTTGTGGTGGCTTTTAAGGTGGTTGATGAGGTTTGTTGTGTTACCTTGGGACGTTTGGACGGAACAGGAGCAAAGTTTGCACAAGACTCGTACCTGATCAACATCACATTCCTCGAAATCGAAATAGTTCCAGACAACTGAGTATGACCCCTTTTTAGGAACTAACGATCGCACTTCTGCACGTTGCTCCGCCATCATATGTTTATTCTGACTGACTGTTATTGCTGCTATTGACTTCTACTGCTTCAGAAAGCGCTTGCAATCTAGACGCAGTAACGTCATAGTGACGCAGTCCAATCCGTAAACTCAGCCCATAAAAAACAGTTTGGTCTTTATACTGTAAAATCGCGACGATATTTATTAACTGATCATGGGTCATAAATATCGTTATCATGAGAAAAAAAAGATTAATCGTGCAGCCCTACAGGACATGTATCAACACTAATCCATTAACCATCAGTGAATGATGTTGTTTACACTAATTGTAAAATTGTTTTAAACCACTATTTTTCAACCGGTGGGCCGCGGCTCTGTCAGAATTACCCAGGTGTGCCATGGAGATAATAGTATAGCGCATCTGGGTCTGAACTAGAGGGGGGCAAGCGCTTCATGTGGTCAAGACCTGTCTGAGGAGGACAGGATTGTCTGGAGAAGCTGGCCTAAAAGCAGCTCCGCGATCGCTATGTTGCGGGCACATCACTTAGAAAATTTTGGACACACACTTGGCTGCTAGAGTCCATCTGCCTGAGTGTGTGGTCGACAGCAAGTCTCACAGGCTCGGTGGATGGTTGGGCAAAGGGACGAAACAGCTGGGAGATGTCTCCAAAATGCTCATTAAGTGCCGGGTCTACAAACGCTCCTTATTTATAGGCTTCTCTGGTAGTCCTGGCCTATGAGATAGAATGTGTTTGTGGTTATTAGAAAAGTGGTGTGCCTTGGGATATTTTTGGTTACAAAAAGTGTTGGACCACAAAAAAAGGTAGGGAAACACTGTTTTAGACATTGCAACTTGCCCTTCATATAAATGTTATTGCTTCAAAAAATAAGCACTGCCTTCTCAGGAATTAACTGTTCATGTAAGAGAATTAAACAGAAACATCTACAATTTTATATTTGCAAATCAGTGTCAGTTTTTTTTATGAAGCTGGTAATGGAGACACTGTACTGTGTTATATATTCCATTGTAAAAGTAGCTTTAGTTAAATACCTAACTTTTTACTTTCATCAACTTAAGTTTCAAGCCCTTACAGCCTGTTCAGTTTCTTTATACACTATCTTTTGTATCCTAAAAAAACTTAATATATTAGGTCAGCTTGTCAGTCTTCCCCAGGCTAAACTGTATATCTAAAATAAATTGACTTTTCAGCGTACTACACTTTTGGGTATTATGGACACTTAGGTCACGATGAACTGAAAAGCACAGACATCTAACACCTCAATTTCATAGCTTCACCTCACAAAGCTAACTGAATTACTTTCTGATTGCTACATTTGCTCCCCATATATTATACAGGTATGCCATCAGCCACACTTATGAGCACAGTACATAAGCAAACCCAATATTTTTTCAGCTCATCTAATATCTAGTCCTCTTAAGCTGTGACACTTTAAATAGCTCATACATTTGAAAAAAGGTAAATGCGGTGAAAGTACATTTCATCTATAATTATGAGAATGTTTTATTCCAGCTACTTTATACAGTATTTACACTGGTGCAGTTTATTTATTTTCCTATAACTGCATTAAGTTTAACTGTTGGTCGTCAGGAAAACCTGCTAGAAAAAGTAGTATATGTTTACATTGTAAAAAACTGAATTTTCGCATTTGTGTTGCCCCAATTCTACTTCATCTGTGCAAGACTGCACCTTGTGCATACATTTCCATCAGTACACTGGTGAAGAACATCCTGGAGACACCAAAAGAATGAGCAATTTGATTGTCACTCTCACGTTATGCAGTTATTGGGTCTCTAATACACATGCACAGTTAACATAAAAACACAATGACATTAGTAACCCTTCTGAAGACTACCTACAATACACAAAATATTCACAAGAATGAAGGGTCAACCAATATATACATTGTTTTTGTATGTACAGTATGTAAATATTGATGCACTTTACATGTCAAATATTGTGACATTACATATCCCTTGGGGGCAGATGCATGCTTGCTGACATTGTTCAGAGGGCTCATTCACATTTTTCCAAAATTTAGTTTAGAATGGCTAATGTAATGTTCAAAAAAAGGCAGCAAACACAAAGCAATCCCATGTCCCTGATATCACATAACCAAGATGTCATGATGAAAACAAAAAGAAAATAAATGTTAGAAAAGACACCGAACAGTACATTAGCATTGTCATTTGACAGAAGAACCTGACATGGTTTAAATTTTTGTTAGTCTTTTTCACTTGAGCCTCTGGACATTACTTACTTTCTTTTTACAGAAATGTGATAATAATTGTTTGTGCTTAGTATGAGCTAGTTTGCCTAGGCGGGAACTTTCTTCTGACCACAGAGTGTTGGGTGAGCAAAACAACAGTTTGTTGTCTCTATAATTTGCCTGGATACTACTTCTTTTTTTCTAGTTATGGACTTAACACAGTATGCTGTTCCTTTGTTGTCTCTTACTGTAATAGGTTGGAATAATCAGAGGCAAATAAATAGCCATGAAATGAACTAATAAGTAAATGGAAAGACAGAATAATGGTCAAACTATAGTAGTACCAAAGCCCAGTAACTAAGGCCAGAACACAGAACCAAGGTTAGAAAACAGACTCAATATCCTAACATTGGGATTGCTCCTTTGCGGCCTCTTAACAAAAAAAATGCAAAAGAGAGGGATAGATCAAGAGAGTAAGTCTGATCAAAACTAGCATACTGTGTTCTGCGTTTAGCCATTTTATGTAGAAAAAAGGAAATGACATTATAGTATCATATTATTGGTAACAGCCATAGCAAAAGTTAAGACAATTACTGTGGCAATCACAAAACCACACAAAATGGTACTGCCCATAAACTAGATAGAATCCAAAAATGGCAAGACAGTGTATTCTGCCACAATAGTAAAAATAATCGGCATTAAGAAAGCAAGTGCAAGGTAGGCCAAAACTGCACAGATAATTCTTAAAAAATAGATTAATGTAAAAAAATTAACGGTCATAACAGAATCATGAGGTACAGTCATTGCCAATATTCCAGTGACATGCATAATCTGACCCTCCTGCTTGTTTTGGTTTTGTGCCTTATGAATTGCTGCACAAATTGTTCCACAAATTTCCACATTTCACAGATTTTTCTTTTTATCATTCTACTGCAATTGAGAATATATACCAATGAGCTAAATACATATGACAAAATCTTTAAACAGTTAATTTACAAACATTCGATGAACTTAAACTTCAGCTATACATAATTTTACTTTAAAGGGTTATTTTGTGATGTAAAATAATTTTTAAAAATGGGCTGAAAGTATGTTTTGTTATGGGCATTCTAAAAATGGATTGCACTTCCTACACAGACAATTTGAGAAAAGAGTAAGTTTAATTAACCAAATGCTCAGAAAAGTAAGTTTTGGTTGAACCAGGGAATACATTTAAATTGACTTGGCAAAGAAAAAGAGCATGCAGAATATATTTTCCATTAACAAAGTACATGATTGAAAAATTCTCTTAATTAATTTGATTGTAACTGCAATTATATTAAAATGAATGTATTAAAAATAAACTTTCTTTAAATCTTCTAATTAAAAGCAAGCCGAGTTTGAATTGCTTGGAAATTACAATGATTTCTTACTGGTTATACTGTATATACCACAGCATGTAAATGATGGTCACGCTGCCTAGGATTTCCATGAATTTTTAGTCATTTTTGCTCCTTTTCTTTTGCTTAAGTATAGAATAACTAATGTCTGTTTCACAGTCATAGTGCATTTGCGTTGTGCCAAGTGAGGAGATGATTACTTTCTTTACATATTTAGTTAGTTCAGTTGCTTTGCACACAGGAAACCTTTAAGAGAACTAGAAGAAATGATAAATGCAGTCGGTGTGTTCTGGACTTCATTATTAGGGCAGAAACAGGTTTTTTTTTTTTCAGATTTAACAAGAGCTGAGCTTGTGCTCCAGCACATTTGCAAAGATTATGTGGTTTGATAAAACCACATAATTAACTTTTGATGAATTTTATAAATTCTGTAAGCAGAATGTCTTTTATCTGATGACTAAAAGAGAACATGTAAATGTGTTACTGTGCATGCTTCAGAAAGGACATATTGGTTACTCCATGGCTAACTCTGCTGAGGGCATTCAGTTATGTGATTCAATTTAATTTTCACAGCAGACTAATCAAGCGAATTTGATTTCACTGTATGATTTTATATATTTACTTAATAGCCAAACATAACCTCTATTAAAGTTCTATCTATCTATCTATCTATCTATCTATCTATCTATCTATCTATCTATCTATCTATCTATCTATCTATCTATCTATCTATCTATCTATCTATCTGGTTGATCTGATATCACATGTATGCTGTCTTTAGGCCTGTAAATATTTGTTAATGATGTTCATTTAAGAATGATTCCTTCACATTTACTGCATAGTGTCAAATTTAACAAAACATTCAGTGCCTGTGTCATGCCAGAAGTACAACTGGGTTGAGTGGATGTCCCTGCAATAGGATCAGTCCCACACAAATCGCTCCAGGGTTTGTGTGGTACTGCCATGAGACCACTGTTTCCAAAGGGTCTCAATACTATTTTTTTTGCCCACAGCCAAGTGCAATTGACTTATTCACAACTACAAACTGGACTACAGGAGCAAGCTCTCCAGAGTTTGAAAGTAAAACATTCCAAATGAACAAAGTTTGAAAATGCCTTAAGACAGCCAGCAGTTAAATCATGTCTACAATGTTTTCTTAGTAATTAACTGATGCAAAATGCAAACACAGTGAAGTTCATTTTTCTCTCTAGTTCTTAATTACTGTTCTCCAATGTTTAAAATATGAATTGCTGCACCTGTGATGTTTTGAAGGGAATAGAGTGTCTTGCTTCCATCACAAGGCATTGTTTCAGAATTTTGAATATAATTGCAGTATTCTGTTCTTTAAAATGTATTTCTCTTTTTGCCTTGGTACAAGCCAGCTGCTAGACCAGTGGGCTGTGAATGGTATGGTGCATTACTTTATGGTAGCCATCTTGTTTAAGGTTCAGATACAAGTTAGACAGCAACCAAAATGTGCTTGTAATAAAGGAAAGATTCAGAAATCCATAAAATAATTATAAGATGAATAGTTATCCAACAAGGAATTTGTTTTATCAATTTGCATGTTGATATGTTCCCGTCTTACAATTCTTTTTATATTACCTTTAATTTTTGCTGTTCAAACTTTTATTTCCATCTTGTCCAGTTTATTTCAAATTCTAACTGGCCTCAACATTATATACTACAACCAGTAAAGGCGCACTGCATGATAACGTGCAGTGAATACACTTGACTTGAGCATTCATAGTTTTTATACTCTTTCTATGTACATTTAGCATTCTTTTGCTCAGAGGTTGATGTACTTGCTGTTTACTGAGCAGCTGTTCTTTTCTTCACCCTAGAGGCCCACTTCTTCTCTTCTTTCATTTGGATCTTTTCATGTTTAAACTGATTAAGTCAGTGTTTGTGTTGCAATTACTTAGTACGTTTTCCTTAATTTTTCTCTTAAGCTGACACTTAAGTCTTCAATCTTCTTCAAGAATGATTTAAGATATGTAGAGGTAGGGGAAGTGACGGCGAAGATGGTAGGGATGAGAATGGCACCCGCACTCATGTGCTGCACGGCCGCCCTGCTGCCCGCCGCCGAGAGTTGATTCTACAATAAAATAAATTAAAAATAAAAAGAGGAATAACCTTGGAGGTCAATCATCACCCCGAAAGCGGAAATTAGACATCACGTAGTATATGTGTACCAAATTTCAGATCAATAGTTTAAACGATTTGCAAACTACAGGTGATTTAAAATCCTGGACAGACAAACAGACAGCCACGGTAGTGTATTATATAATAAAATATGAATAAATTAATTTTATTAGATTTAGCATTATGTATACATTTTTTGTGTTTGACTACCTGCTTCTGTTAGGTTTTAATACTTAAACGTGATTTTTTTAGCTTGCAATTATACAGTTAGTAATGACATTTTCATATGTGCACATTGGCAGGGCTGTGATGGCTTTTCCTTGAATTTCCATTATTTTTATGTGGAGGGCTGGAGAGTGATGATTTACGGTTTCTTTAGCATTTTTTATTTCAATTACAGGACTACATTTTAGCAAATCACCTCTCGGAAACTATGACTGTTTAATGGTTATTTGAGTTCAAATCAAGCACTAGCTAATTATTCTTTGGCGGCAGCAGAGCCGGATTTTCCCATGATGATAGAAATGTTAGTATTCCATTTATGATTCCCATCATCTGAAACAACTGTAATTGAAGAGAAACTCTTAGAACTAGTAGTCTGAAGTAATAATGTTTTTACTAATCATTGAAAAAATGTTACACAATTATAACAATTTAGCGAGTGGATTGTGGGTAGTAATGTGAAGACAATGAATTGGGAGTCCGTCCCCATTTTAAGGTAGTCCCTACATAATGTGATGTACTGCTCTTGTTTTTTAAGATTTAAAAAAAACTGTTTAAACAAATACCTGTGGTGGCTAAGGATCTGTGCTGGTATCTGGTAGGTTGCCAGTTCAAATCCTGTTCCTGTCAGAAGGGATCCTACTCTATTGGGCCGTTGAGCAAGGTCCTGATAAGTGATCCAGGGACACTGTATAATGGCAGACCCTGCACTCTGACCTCAAAAGGTCATGCAAAAAGAATTTTTCTCCTCAGAGCCTAATAAACTATATCATCATCATCATCATCATAGATAGACAGATTGATGTACTTTAGTTATCTCCAAGGGGAAATCAGAACTTTATAAAAGCTCTTGAGAGAAAGAATGAGAAATATGTTAATAATATGTAAATAAAAACGCAAACAACAACCCTCTAAACACGCATAAGAACTTCTGCCTTGAATACTGGAGAACTGTTCCAATCAAAAACCTACTAAAGCCAATTATTTCCTGAATTTTTTTGTTTTTTTTTTATAAAAACTGACCTTCCTCTGGTAAATCCCAAGTGTTATAACTGATAAAAATCCAGTAGTTTCATTTTTTGAATAACATAGCTTCAATTCCTGGACCAGGCAATCTTTTTGTATTGGCACATTTCTGTATAAGCTTTCTTCATTTACACCATTTATCTCTCAACATTGCAAATACGTTCAGGCATGTGTGTATGTGCTCAAATATTTTTTTCAGAGCATTCCTCACTGAGTACAGGATAAGTGTGCTTTGAGTGATCGGGAGTATGCAATGCACTGGTGTCATTTATCAGGCTGGCTCCTGTCTTGCATTTAATGTTGCCAGAGTAATAACCTCCAGTTTTTTACTATTGTGTTGGGGTAAGAGAATATATTTAGAAAATGGACAAATATAAAAATAAAGTGAGAGGGACAGTGGGCAATAGGCATCCTTAGTATCTTTCAGTGTTGTTCAATTTCAATTGAAATACAAGTGGATATGCAAAAGGCACTCTAGATATGAACCAAACTGATTAAACATTGCAGAATTATCTTCAGAGGCAGTTACAGTTAGATACAGTATGATGTCCATGTAGGCTTTCTGTTCGTTTTTTTTGTAACAAAACTTTATTTGCAACAGGGAAGAACAAATATATACAGGTGCTCTTGCTTAGAATTAAACAAATAAAACACTTGTTTCACAGATTTATTTAGTAGCATAAGCGAAAAGTACAGTAACATTCCATTTTTTTATATTTATTATTTCACTATTACTTTGTTCATGTCATTTTGTTGCTATTGTTTATGGTTATGCTTTCATGAATACTGCCATTTTGTGCTTCTGGTTCTACATCCATGTTGGCCATGCTGATTAAACAATGTCCATATTATTTTTTTTTTTTACATAAAAGAAAGACTTCCCCAAAAGACTTTTGTGTTAGGAAAAAAGAAATTCAGATTCTCATTTTGACTATGTTCTGGTCTTCGACTACAAGATTAGCATTTATCCTTAGAACATTGTTCTTTGATCTAAGACTCTAATGTTTCAATCTCTGGTTTCTCACCTTTATAACTCAAAGACAGAACTCGGCGTTCATGACCAAAAGTCTACTTTAAAAAATTATACGTATTGAAGAAAACATTAATGAATTTTTGAAGAGATGATTTATTACTTTTGAATTGCCTAACAGCTGTAGAAACATTCTCTAGAGTAAATTACTGATTACAGTGATTCTCTTTGGCTTTTCACCACTCCACAATTCAATTTCTCCATATGTTTAAAAGTAGAACTCAACTACTGAAATATTTAAACAGTAAATGTTTATGAATATGATCCATAAAAAGATGTGTCTCTATAGTTTAAAGCAGCATTTTTTTTGTTATACTAATGGTTTTCTTTTCTTTCTGCATAAATTGACATAATGGAGGATCATGATGCCATAATGAAAGAAAATTTTATATAAAGTAAATTGCAAATGCATATGATGTTTTTATAATAACCACTAAAATAAATGTTATATTTCTCACCAATCTGAACTTAACCTTACACTTAAATTGTTCCCTATTACCAAATAATATGATTTTTGCTAATGATCAATATGTTTGTGGGAAAAATTTTATTTTGTTCATATCACTTTTAAATTTACAGTATTACACTTGCATTGAGTGTATTTCTGTATTTCTGCAATGTTAATAACAAAAAAACTAAAAATAATAAGGATACCTTAAAAGGTAAGTTTTGTATTTCTTCACAGTCGTGGTATATAGTAATTTGTCACAAGATGACATTGCATCCTTAAATAAAGTATATTTTATAAATTAAAAAAAAAAAACTAACCTGCTCTTGTATTTTATAATGGAGCTCATGTCTATCAGGGTTACAATGTGAAAAAGAAGTCATAAATTTTACTGAATACATCAATATTGAAGTAACAGAGGTTTCAAAATAAGAAAACAATCCTTTTGTGTTATTGGGTTATGCTTGTGACATCAAAAGTAAAATAGAATCAATAGATTGTATCTCAGAATCTTGGTACTGTTTTTTCGAGTAAGGATATGTTTCTTAATTACTTGTCTGCTTGCAGATGGTGTTGATGGCGGAATTATGGCAACCACCCCTTTGCCAAGCTATTCTGCTTATAATCATATTTTAGTGTCTGCAATTATGTTTATTTAATGGTTCTGTCCTGGCCTGTAACAACAAATTTATGTTCAAGTCATATGATTATTTTTTCCTAAATGGCACCTACAGTTTGCCTACTACATTCTGTGATGTTATTTTATATAGATTAGGGATTGACATTCACGCCAAGTGGCAGTGTTGTCATGAAGAGAATATGTAAGACTTTCATTGTACTTTGTGAAAAAGTATATCTGAACTGAACTGATTATGTTGAATCTATTTTAATAAAAGCCTTAGATTTTTGAAAGAGCCAAGCCACCTGCATACTGCACTTTCTGTGCTGTGTCGTTTGATCGCAAAATAAACAAACTCTCAAAAAACAGTAGTAGTTGTACAGTAGACCTCAAATACAATGAAATGGATTGAAGCAACACAAATGAATTGTCAACATTTTTAACACATAATTTATGGTTCTTGAGTACATGGTTATAAAAGAAATGAGGACATTGTTTATGAGTGAGTAAACTTTCTGACATTAACTAATACCAGTTAATCCATAAATACCTGTGGAGAACATGCAACCTCTGAGGCTGTGAGGCGGGAATGACAGCTCTGTGCTACCACTCTGCCTATGCTAAACTTACTAAACTTCAACTTGATTAAAAATACATGCATGCCCATAAAGTCTGTAGATATCTTATCACTTGATTGCATTTTTTGCTCAACAAGGTCTGACTTTTTTCAGTGACTGTTGCCTAGTTTTCTACAAAACACAGACAGCAACTCACATCTGACCATCAACATTCAATAATGGCAATAATGGCACTTGGTTATGAATTTTGAAGGTGAAACCACATCTCTGGCCTTGAAAGGTTGTTGCAGAGGAAGATGAGCAATGAAGTAAAGCGATCAGCCAGTGTGGCTTTAAATTAGCTGAATCTCACAAAAATGTTTTGCTTTTTTGTTTTTTTTTTTTCTCCTGTTAAAACGACATGTGTACACTGATTTTCAGTATAGTATATATGCAGTCTCAATTTTTGACTTGCAAAATAAACATATTTAGTAAGTTGTAATACTTTTTTCCAAGTTGAAACTTTAGTACACTTTCGCTCCATTATAAAACTCAAGAAGAGGCTAGTTATTTTTTAAAACGTATTTTTAAAAAAAAGTTAATTTTAGAAAACAATTTTATGTGACAAATTAATAAATACCATAATTGTGAAGAAATAACTTCAATTTGAAAAATACTGAACTTATTCTTTAACCATTTAAAGGAAACTCACGTTTGGAGAGTGACAATGATTTCAATAGTTAAAGATCACTAATTAATCCAGTCTAACTTAAAATAAAACTTTAAACACAACTTTGTTACTTATATGTTTTTAAAATAACAACGCTTTAGCAGTACACTTTTGCCACTTAGATGTTTTTCATCTGCTATTTAAGTCTTGAAACCATATACATTGTAATAAAATGCTATCCAGGCCCTAACACTTTATTCAGATTTCCATCCATCCATCCATTATCCAACCCGCTATATCCTAACTACAGGGTCACGGGGGTCTGCTGGAGCCAATCCCAGCCAACACAGGGTTGCAAGAAAGGAAACAAACCCCAGGAAGGGCGCCAGCCCACCTCAGTTTATTCGGATTTGAAATATGAAAATCTATAAATTAAATTTGTTTTTAACAGAGTAGAAAATTTGAAACTCTTAAGGTTAAATGAGTATCCATTCTTATTTTAATTGCAAGCTTTATTTTATCCAGTTCAATATGTTAATTCAGTAAATCACAAAAATTTTAAGAATAAATCCCCTGTTGCTATGACAGGTCAAACAGTATGGTACAGTGTTCAATATGAAGATAAAAATAACTTTCCAAGAAAATGAGACATCTGCAAATAGTCTTGGAAAGTGTTGGAAATAATGGATCAAAGCAACTCCAAAGAATTCCACAAGAACAGCCTTAATAAGAAAGTGGTGAGCAAGAAGCCTTGGATAAAAAAATAAAAAAACTCAAACTTACAAGGAGGGACCCAAAAATTCCCCCAAAAAAAGGCATGGAGTAGGGGGTAGTTATTGAATATGTCCCCAGGTATTATAGGCCCAGAGTATGTTAAATAGTCCATCAAGTATGTGTATTTCTGCCATTTATTCTACAATTGTGCATGTGTCTCGGGCAGTTATTTTTCTCGAAGCCACCATAGTAGATTTTCAAAAGAAAATGATGATTGTGTTTTTCAACATTGACTTGTTAATAAAGAGTTTGTTCCCCATGGACAGGCTGTTAATCAGAGACTTTACATTGAACTGCTGAGGTGTCTATGTGAAAGCATCAGGAAATAAAGTCCAGTGGCTCATGTATAAACAGTGCATATATACAAAAATGTAGCATACTCTTGTTTCTATGCTCACATTGAGATGTATAAAAACTAAACTCATGCACATTATCACACCAGCTCAAACCATTTCATACGAAAATTTTCAGCTCAGTTTTGCAAACTGGCAGCGCCCATCATCAAAGCAGTGCTACTGTTCCTGTGTGGTTTCCCTTTATTTTTTAGATTCACATCCCTGACGCAGCTTTTTTAAACACACTGAAATTAATTGCATATTGTTTATTAGTTTAAGGCATTTGTTTGCCATCAACCTATAATGATATAATGGTCCACGGAATGACCATACTATTCCAAACACTGCTTTAGCGTTGTTACTCTCAGTGCACCACTCAGAGTATTTTAACCCACTGTACTGAGTGTGGAATCACAGCTATACAGCAGCTGATCTGAAAGCTCTACAGCAGATTGTGTCAAGAGTGGAGGGAATTATTGGGACACAGCATCTAGCACACGCTGCCTCAGCCATGCGCACAGTCTATTTGAACTTCTCCTATTCTGCAAATGCTTCAGAGCCTATCCTGTAGGGACCTTACGATTCAGAATCAGTTTCATCCCAAGAGCTCTAAACCCACTCAATCAATCCATCAAGTGCTCCTGGTAGAACTGTTTGTACTGATAAATACAATTACCTCACTGTAAAGTTGCATTACAGTTGTAATATTGCACAACCTGAGCCACTTATGCTTTCCTATTGTATATTTTTTGTTTTTTATCATTTTATTATTGTTGTTATTTTACCATTTTAAATGAAAATAAGTTTATGGAGGATTTGCAAATTGAATCTCATTGTATATATACAGTATATAAACTATATATATTACATTATTAAGATAAATTTTTAACTTCATTAAAATAATGTATACTGTTAATAATTAAATGTGTGGACATGATGGACAATGGTAGCGATGAACTGGGTTCCCGTTCAGGGATTGTTCCTGCCTCGCGCTGTATGCTTGCTAGGATTGGTGCAACCCTGAATGGATAAATGAATGGAATAATTAAACATGTAAATGATATCAAGTACACATCTTAGTGCTTAAATTGTTCAGAGAGCTGTAATATCATGAATGTAATGTACTCTGTGTCCTGTCAACGTAAGAACCAGTAGTGATTCACACACATAGAGCACATAGAAGAACACATAAAATACAAAGCACTTAATATACTTTATTTACGATGGGATTTGAGAAACTAGTAAATTAAACTATTTTAAGATGAAGTTTATGATGTTCTACTTTAATGACAAAATAAACTATGTGAATAAAGTGGAAATTTGAGCCTTTTTTTCCACTGTGTCCCTGTTTTTGTTCTTTTCTCTGTACCCTATTTTGTTTCCATATGACACTCAGACGGTGGGTTATGACTCGCCTTTTCACAGGGACTTTGATATCTAACAACTTCTTTTTTATTTCAGGCACTGTGCGACTTTCTAAACTTGAACTTTCGAGTTTCTCCGCCACTCGATCAACTTTCTTTTGTTGTTTATACCACTGCTTAAACCAACAAATAGTACATTTTTCCTTGCCTCCACTTGGTATTCGCTGAAATTCTTCTTTTTTCCCCTGTGCTTTTGCCAGTCTTTTTACAGAACGCTGAACTTAAGAGTCTATTTCTATTGATTTGCATAATTCTGGGAGGAGTCAGGGTGGGCGGCAGGTACGTGCATGTGCGTTACATTTCATTCTGACCGGGATTTATGTAGTGGAAGAATGTGGAAGTTGCTGTACGCACAGATTTATGCATCTGGATTTTTTTTGTGCGTATGCACATTTCTGTTTTTTTCCATACGCTATGTTTTAGTGTGAATTCTACTCATGGTGTTATACATGAGACCACAGAAGAGTGGTGCATTCAAAACTCAATTTTGTACCATGACAAATCCCTGGCACATGCTGCATTTTCAGCCAGAGTTTTTGACTGAAAACAATGTGGTGTTGCTTTGCACCTGCTGAATAGGTCCCATCTCAAATGAGTCTTCTTTTTGTTTTTAAAATTAAAGTTGAGACAAAAGGAAAGAAGATTTGCTACTGTGGAAGAAATCTAGGAAAAATGCAGGAGGTTCTAGTCATGGTAACTAAAGGTGAGTAAAGGAAATGCTTCCCAGAATGGGAGAAGCACTGAGACAAGTTTTTTGCATCTCAAAGACAGTATTTTGATTGTGAATAAAAGGGAATTCCTTTAAGTAATAAAGTTGTTTTTTTTAAACTAATCCAGAAATTTTTGTGTTCCCCACCCATCATCCTTCGAGCTCTGCAGGTGCTCACTCAGAGCACTTGGTCATTCCTGCTCCTACATGGCTCAGCAGGAGCAACCCTTAAGTACTGGCCATGTATGTTATTCAGAGTCTACCTCCCGACAGCCTGCTTCTACTCAATGTCGGGACTGGCTCCTCCACGATTCTGCCTTGCTTTCTCTTTAATCCACTTTAACCGTTTGTGTCACGTTCGTCTTTATTGTCCTCTTTTTTTTTCTTCCTTCATTGTCCTACTCAGGCTATTCTCTTATCCCTCTGTGGGAGTGGCACACTTGTTAAAACTCATGGAAAATCAATGAGGCAATTGGAACCAATCATGTTAATATGCAAGCACCATCTCCCCATTAAACATCCTGGGGTAATGCGAGCACACACAACTGTGGAGCTCAAGCCTCAATGTTTCATTATTTATTTAAAATCCCAC
Source organism: Erpetoichthys calabaricus (assembly GCF_900747795.2). Lineage (NCBI taxonomy): Eukaryota > Metazoa > Chordata > Cladistia > Polypteriformes > Polypteridae > Erpetoichthys > Erpetoichthys calabaricus. Next base: position 52,178,596 of record NC_041396.2, read on the forward strand.
ATTGCCACGGCCCCCACTATACCACAATATCTCCTCAACAACATTTAAAGTTTCACACAATGAAGTATAATTAATGACTTCTCATCAATAGTTCATTTTTGACTAATGGTAAGATTTGATTGTCTGATTTCATTGCCAATCTGTGGAATAAGTTGTTTTTTTGTAAATATGTATTGACATAAGCATGCTGAAATGTTTTTGACAGGGAAATCACCATTTCTTCTTCAAAATTATTGGAAATCTAAGGATTATTAGTAAACATTAATCATTCAACATCAGCAACATCAAATTCCCTTTTATTAACTGAACTGAAGTGGAATAACAAATGAAGTCAAATGCAAAATGTGACAGTCAGAGCAGTATCTTTTCCTTTCTAAACAATCACAGCAAGTTATGCTGTAACACCTCAGAGTCACATCAATCACACCAACAATATTAAATTAACCGGGTGTTACATTCTGTTTTGAAGGAGTAATACATTTGAAATGCATTAGACTTGATATGAGTTTTCCTTGAACAGTTAGATTTTATGTATAAGAGAATAAGAGTCAATTCTTAGATAAATATTTTCTTATTTTATAATTTTTTCATTTGTTATACTATTTTAAAAGAGATGTTTCTTATAAATAAATGTATTTGCATATTTATGCTATGTGGACTGATGAAATATTTTAAAAAGATGCTAGGTTTTTAAAGGAAAAATTCATTAATACTGAATGTAAAAGCTAACTTACCAAGTGTTAACAGATCCTGACAAGAGTCTGCAGTCAGCTGATGACTGCAGTAATCAGAGAGCAAACATCAGCAGTCAACAACAGTAGAAGGACAAAGGCAAGTGACCAAGGAAAGACAGATAGCTAATCAATCAAAGGAAAGTGATTCAGGTAACAAATGCGAGCATATTCACTTATTTTTTTAGTCTGTCCTACAGACACAGAAGGAGTGTGATGCACCAAAAATGCTAAATGTGATGTATATTAAAGAAGAGGTGTTTGTGTTCAATATAATTTATATACCTTGAAGTGAAGTGTTTAAATAAAATGAAAGAGTCACTAAAATATTTATAAATTATAGAACTGAAAGATTTTATGAGGGTATCATTTAAACCACTAACCTATTGTAGTGTAGGTACCGAAGGTTTAAAAACTGAGCATTCTTTGTTTATTATTCTACATATCATAAGTAGTATGTCACAAGAATGTGGCTGGTGTAATAGTTTACTAACAGTATTTATATAACCTACAAATTCCATCTTTGTTTATGGACTTTTACAAAGTGAATCATAATTTTCTCCCATTGTATGAACTCTTGATAAACTGGTAACCTGCTTTTTGTCCAGATTTGCTTCCTGCTTTCTGATAATTGCCACCAATGCTAGCTTCAGCCTTTCCTGAAGAAGCCGAGTTCAGATATCTAAAGGATGCATAATATAATCATCAATTCAGGATCCTGTAGGGCTGGGTCCCATTTCAAAAGAGCTAACTATAAAGCAGGAAAACTACTGGCAGTACCCACTCATTCAAACACTCTCAATCGCACTAGGCAACTTTAGAATTGCCTGTAAATATGACCTGAATGTGTTTTGTAATGTGGGAGGTTTGACCACCAGGGGGTGCCTCAGTGCCAAACACAACTCACCCACAGTTCCAGTTCAATTAAATAGTGATTTATTATTAACAGTACATTTTCAGGCTTTTAGACAACAAAACAATGGATCAAATACCAAACCAACAGCTTTTCTCTCCCTTCTGGTATCCACACCTTTCCAACTTTGGCTCGCTTGTGTGAGGCAGAGCGGATACTTTTATGAGGGTCCAGGGAGTACTTCCTGTGCCATGGTATTGCACCCTGAAAGCACTTCCAGGCCACATGGAAGATGCATGAAGCAGGAATGTTCTCTTCCCACAGTGCCCCCTGGTGGCAGACAAGGACCCCAAAAGGGTTGCCCTTCCACACTACAATTCCCACGAAATGTTACCTAATGTATCAGTATATGGGTCTGTTTAAAAGCATTTTGTGTATTTTTTTTTCTTTTTTCTAAGGATTCAGGTGTTAAGTGCTCCATTTTCGCTCAGGTTTTGCAAACCGTTAATTGTGTTTTATACATTTTTCATGCAATTATTTACTTCTTTGGGTGCTCTTCTTTTTCTCTTGTGTTTGTTAATCTTCCACCGTTTTCTTGAATCCAAGATGACAATGGCATTACTGTGTCAAATAGTCAGCATGGTCATGCGCACAGGTACGTAACGTCACCTATAAAAGAATTGCTGGAGATGTAATTCAGATCATCTTCTTTTCTTCTACCTTTTAGAAAAGCCAGGCTACATTAAGATTTTTTTGCCTTCTAATTTAGGGTAGCATGTGTTTCTTCTTTTTGTGCATTTTACACGGTTTTTTTTGTGCATATTTTTGTGTTTTGCACCACTTTTGCTAATGTTGTGGTGTATTGTGCTTAATAAGAGGTGGACATTTTAGAGAGACATTTTTTAACATCTGAAATTTTAAAAATTTGTCTGCAGCACTGCCTATTACAGAGTGTCCATAGTAAGGCTGGGCAGACATATTTAGTATTATAAGATCACATTGGTTGATTGACTCAACCTGGAATATAAGCCAGTTGATCTCAAAATCAGTCCTGGAGACTCCGCGCTTGCTGCAGGTTTTACTCCCAGTCAACTTCTGCTTTTAATTGGACTCCTAGGATAATTAAGCAAGGAGTTATTTCATAGTTTATATGTTTTGGAATCAACATACAAATTACAGAACTAATTTTGGTACATTTTATTAGAATGTGCCAAGAATTTATCTTTGTAACATGGGAATAATTTGGCACCTTTTTAAGTTTGAGTTTAAGATTTTTATCATCATCATCATAATTTCTGTTCGGTTTTCCCAGATGTTTGGGTCTTTTAGTCCGTTATTTACTAATGCGCACATTAGTGGGCCTGATGCTGAAGTACAGTACCAGCATTTCAGCATTCATTGCCATTTGCTCAAGTGTCTGCTCTGCTTGTTGTTAATTATCATTATTAAGATACAATTATGAGAGCAAACATAACCAAAAAAAAAAAACTAATTAATTGGAAAACTACAAACTTAAGTATTTAAAACTATAGGAAAAATACAAATATTTCTAAAAGTTTCTCCACTGTTATAAGAGAATAAGAGAAAAGAATAACTCAGTAATTGTGAAACCATTTGGATCAAAAACCTGCAGGAACATTGGGACCCCAGGACTGAGACAGAGAACCACTGATGTAAAGCATCATTAATTTTTTTACAAAATTATACTGTATATGATTACCGTTATGTATACTGTATTTGTTTCTATGTGAGAGTTGGGTTAGTAATGGTTTAAAAGTAATGTGCATATGTAGTCATATTACTTTATAAAGTAACAAGCAACTTAGAGTAATACTTATTTAATTGAAGTAAAAATGCCTGTGTTAGCTAAAAAAAACAGATATGTGTTATTAAGGAAGCTTATTCTCACTACTCCAAAAAAAAAAAGTTACTGCATTATTTTCCAGCGCTATTGCCTTTTTTTGCAAAGATGTCTACTGCTGTGCGTGTAACGTTGTGCCCGTGGGCACTCTAGCCATCTGTTGACTGCTAGTGAGGAACAGCTTCAGCATGTCCATAATGTGCAATCAAATAAAAAGAACTGAACAAAAGTTATATGTAATCATTTAGTCTTGTGTGTGCTAATGGGTAAATTTAATCTGCCTAGTTTAGGGTCACAGGGAGTCAATGATCAATGCAGCACTGCTGGGTGTGGAACAAGAAGCTAACATGGATTGCAGTATGCCGGTCCTTTACAGAACTCTGTCACTCTCCCACGCCAAAACGAGTGTGCTGTATGCGTGCAATCCAGTAACAGAAACCTGTAAACAAAGTATGTTTAGTTTTAATCCAGTTATTTGCTATAGATATTTTTAAACAATGTGATAGAGTGGGGCAGTGGCCATTGCTTATAACCGTAAATCTTAAGGGGGCCTCATGGTGGAGATGGGTATTACAGCATGTGACGGAATAAACCTGTTTATAAAACATGAGAAAATTATTAAATCCTGTATGGCTGTGATTCTGGTCAATTTCATGAAGGTTTATATGTGGGGATAAGATTTAACAACAAATACTGGCCAGTGAAATGTGCAGTTTTTCATACAATAGAAGAAAAAGTAATGCAAAAGTAACAGACTGTTTGTAACAGATTACATTTTATAATAAGTAACTATATTACATATTTAGTTACTTTTTTGTAAGTAATATGTAATGTAACTAAGTTACTTTTAAAAGTAATGTTCCCCAACAGGGTTCTATATACAAATATTGTTAATTGTCCTTGTTTTCATCCACACTAAAATGCCATTTTATAGTAAATAATTTAATGTAAATATTAAATATTAAACATTTTACCCTTTACACACCATACTTACGACTCACCTCACAAAAAATATATGCTTAACAAAACAAAGATTGCTTAAATAATAACAATAAATAAATTAGCAAAAATTAGTTTGTGAAAGGACTTAGCAAAGATGTAAATTCTACATAATCTCACTCTGAAAATTTCTGACTATAAACCTCTGTAAAAAATACAAATATTACCCACAGGTGGAGATGGTTCAAGGAAATCCACTTTCTCAGAATTTAGCAAAAAGGATTTTGGAGAATGGAAAAAACACCACAGACCTTGGGTTATCAAGATTTAGAGCAGCTGTAGGTCCAGTACTAAGACATAATACTGACAAATAAGCAATTTCCTGACCGGTAAAATAATATAATAATAATCACACAATCAAAGACACTTCAGATGGAGGGAGGATCATTTGGATTCAGAAACAGCAGAGGACCTGGATGAAACACTGATCAGAAAGAGTATGGAGTGCTTGGGCTTTTAATTGATTTCTTTAAGATGAGTAATCTAGTGGAGTTTACAGTGTAACACAGTGGTAGCTAGAAGCTGATTTGTCTCACACACACCGAAGATGAAGCCAAATTTCAGAAAACACTTAGCCAAAGACCATTTTTCCATTTATTTTTGCCCATTTGTTTTTGCATAATGCCTAAATTAAATCAATTCTTTTTTGATTTATGCTTTTCAATTAAATTGAATTATAACACAGCAAGTTGATGAAAAATACTTTTAGTACTGAAGTTTGTCTCATTACAGAGGGCTTATTTAAAAAAACATCTGAAACAGACAATAAAATATAAATGAATAACAGTAACAAAATATAGTTTTCAAAAGCAAATAGAAAGTATAGACTTATTGGAATGAGATTTACTGCAGAGACAAAAACTTTTTTCATTCATTAGGTGGACAAAAAATTTGAAAAACATACATCAGGCACCCAAAGACTCTGGAATTTGTTTCTGTCTAATTCCAGTTGGCCCTTGTCTTTCGTATGCTAATTTTCTGTGCCCTATTTGACTCATTAAATGTTTTCGATGATGATCACCAAAACTGTCACAACGGAGTGCCCTGTCAGACAGATGATGTCATCTTTCACTTCTACTCTACACCTTCCAGCTCCAATCCTGCGATTGCTACTTCTCTGTTTCCTGGTAATAGCAAACTTAATTCCATGCAGATGCTAACACATGCTTCTTTTTAATGTAATAAATTTGTAAGTCTGTGTGCCTTAACACTGTCTTCAAGGTTTTATTATAGATATTAAAGATTTCTGTTTCTTCCAGATTTTTTTGTCTTTCTTTGTTCACTTTTTAAGGACGTTTGAACAGGAGGAGTGCAGGCAATTAAATTAAGAAGGTGCTTTCCAAAAAACAGCCCTGTTCAGGCCTGCTAATTTATTTCTTGAGTCTATGCGCCATCTCCTCTTCTTTGCACCTCTAGTCACTACACTATTTTTCACTTGAGTACTTGTAGAAAAAAACAATGTAATAATTGTAACATGGAATTTACAGTAATAAGTGGCTGTTGGCCATGGGTGTTCCTCCATATCTTTGAAAGTTGCCCTCGGTCCAAAACACTTTGAGAACGACTGTTTTTAGAAGAACAGTATCCTTCCCTTTTGTTCTCTCTGAGTAAGTATTGCAGAGGTTAGGCCTGCTTCAGTAAACTCTTCTGAGTTAGCCATTAGCCTGTCCTCACGTATCCAAACATGTGAGGCTTCTTATATAGTTTGTGTATTTGCTAGAACCCTCATTTGTATTTTCATGAAAAGATATTTTGGAGGAATATCTTTATAAGATGCTAGAAGAAGTAACAGTATTTACATTAACCTTGTGCTATTTCACAGAAGTAAGGAGCCGCTCCAATAAGTCCTGTGCTTCATTTCCACGTCTCTTCACTTGAAATGATGTTTTTGGTGTAATCGGAATTGAAAAATAACTATTTGATAATTGGAATTTGTGAGCCCAATTATGTTAGCATACATGCAGCTTAAGTAAGAGCAGTTCTTGCAGGCAAGCTTAAATGATCAGGGCAGGTGCACTGTTCAAGTCAAGTCAAGTCAAGTTGGGGAGCATGCACTGGTACAGTGAGTTGCCGCACCCAATACACGATGATACAACTCAGGATCCCAGTTGGCAACCCCCCAGGAAGACACGTGGTCCAGTCCACCCTCCGGAAATGACCCTCTATCTGCCAAAGCCAGGTGTCACGTGGGTGACCCCTTGGCCTGGTCCAGTCACTTGGGCCCCCAACAATGAGGATCTTACGAGCTGGATCACCCTCTGGGAAACACGCCACATGGCTGTAGTGCCGTAACTGACGCTTCCTCACAATGCAGGTAATGTGCCTCATTCGTGACTCCATGAGCAACCGCTCATTCGACACAAAGTCAAACCAATGGTACCCAAGGATTTTCCGGAGAGACACAGTACCAAAGGAGTGCAGTCTCAGGTCACTGGACAGCATCCATGTCTCGCAACCATATAGCAAGACAGGAAGCACCAGGACTCTAAAGACTTGGAGCTTAGTCCTTTTGCATAGATATTGGGAGCGCCACACCCCCCATGCTCTCCCAATCCGTCTACTGACTTCATAGGAAGGGTCCCCAGAGACGTGAATGTCACTGCCAAGGTAAGTAAACCTCTCGACAAGGTCGACACTCCCTCCACAAACAGACACAATGCTGATGGCTGTGCCCAAGAGGTCATTAAAGGCCTGGATCTTGGTTTTTATCCAGGACACTCGCAAACCCAGATACTCAGACTCCACACCCAGTCTCTCGAGCGCCCGATCAGAGCCTCCATTGACTCCGCGAAGTCACATATAGTCAAAAGAATATACTGTGTTTGAGTCTTAGCAGAGCTCAGTCCATATATAATGTGTTCAAATATGTTATTTGGTAGTTACCAAAACCTGGCAATTTTTACAAAAAAGCACATTTTAATCTCCCTGGTTCCAGTTTCTTTTACTACCTTCAACTCCAATCAGTGCTCAGAACAAGTGGGATTCCCTCACTACCTCCCTACTAAATTACTCATTGTACTCTCTGTTTTTTTCTTTCTCTCCGAAGAAAAAAAAAGTCTCTACCCTCTTCTCTTCACTTTGCAAAGCATCCTATAAACATCTGCCCTTGATTTCTATTTTGATCCAGAGACTTTTCCCTCTCCCTTCACCCCTTTCATGGGACACTATTCTATCCAGTGTAAGATTTTATTCTAGAAACCCAAACCATCAGCACACCCAGTTCAAAATTCTACACAGACTCTATCCTACTCCCCGCAAGCAATTTCTGAAGGGCCTCACTGCTGATCTTCTCTGTCAATTATGTCCCCTTGGTTTACCTGGCACTTTTCTCCACATGTTCTGGCACTGTTCCTCTGTCTTTTACTTTTGGACACACGCATGTCACCTACTGTCTTCCTTTCTTTCCTGCAGTATTCATCTTCTAAAATCTTTCTTATTTTCGACCTTTCCACGCTTCTGCTCAAATTCTTTGAATGCAAGTTATTCAGTTTGGGAACCCTGGCAGCCAAACTAATTATTGCTTCCCACTGGAAGACACCTGAATGCATCACAGTTGACAACTGGCAGTCCACCTTCTACAACTTAATATATTTGGAGTTGTCTGCAGTGCCGATAAAATGTGCTTCCTGTAGTGTAGTTGAAGCCTGGTCGGCTGCAGATTAATTGTGTAAATCTCACCTTGTAACTCCTGGAGAGGGTGGAAGTGGATGGGTTGGGTTACTTTGTATGCTATGTACTTTTATTGATATATCCAGTCAATTTGTCTTTACTTAATTAAAGTTTGATAATAAAAATAAAGCTTATTGAATATGCAAAATGTGTCAATAGTTATAATAGTCTGTGACCTTCTAAAAGCTATAAGCAGTCTAAGGGAAAAGTGCCTCCTGCATTCTGCCAAACTGGAAGCACAATCATTAGCATTCCCCACTGAAGAACTGGATGATAGTTGTACTGCTCCAATGGATTCTCTCTGAAACTGTTTGTATAAATAATTATACTGCAATGTATATTGAGACTGAAAGCTGCATTTTAAAGCAAGTTAGTAATATATATATATATATATATATGTATATAAATAAATAAAATATATCACGTAATTTGCCCACACTGCCTTAAACTGATGAAATGCATTTTTCAAAAGCTATGCTTAAGTTGAATGATTTATGCAGAAATAGAGCTTTGAGGTGCTCAAAAAAAATAATGTGCCCCAATTACCTATAAGAGACAGCTCATTAAAGAAAACGAAGGATAGATATCACATATTTGATATGAAAAGAGGAAGCAACAGCTGTTACACTCCAGGACAGAATCTCCAGGGTATCAGATATTGAACTCCTATCAACAAACTTCTCTTGCACAGCTTGATTGCTCCTGGCAAGAATATGTGATGATGTGTTTCCTTGGTTTCATAAACTGGTGCCAATATAATGTAAAAAGGGCACTTGTGAAGTAATTTGAGCTTTTAATACAAAGAGACATGTAAAGGTTTCAATTAATAAAATAAAGTAAAATAAAATGCTTCAAAGTACTCCAAGCAAAATCTGTAAATTTGAATTGACAGTATTATTGTAACAGAGTCATCCAGGAGGAATTCAAGCCACCCTCTTAGCTCAAAACTCATTGACGGGTTTGCCCTTTTTGGGGACGGTTGCACTGCATGCTGTCATTAGCTTCACTGCATACAGATGTGAATTGCTAAAGGCGAACACTGGCTCAGACACATTGAATTAGCTTGTGTGTTGAATGCCAGGTGCTATTTTGTTATACCATTAAATAGTTCTTCATTAAACAAATTGAAGGATTTGTGCGTTGTACAAGTGATAAGAAAATATATAAGAATTGCAATACTGTTATTTTAATCATTGTGTACAAAGATATATACTGTAACTCTTTCATCTATAAAAGCTTGTTATTATTGTAGACACAAAAACAGTAGTCAGTCAGTCAAAAAAAAAAAGTCTATTGTGGTGAGATGTGCATATTTTTTTATTTGAGGGAGACTATTATCTTTGTTCTTTGCTACATCTTATATGAAGTATTAATCTCCTGTTTTGCAGTACACATAGTGGCAGCAACAATGTAATTGCAATGTAAGTCCAAAAAGCAGCTTGAAAATTCACAATATCCACTAGAAAAAGAATGTGTACAGTATATTCACACTTCTTTTAGTGAAATATGTTTGATTCAATTCTCATTCTACTACCAAATTGAGAGAAACTCTCACAAGAGCAATCTAAACACCTTACTGAAAAACTGAATTATTAGTAGTGAAGAGAAGTTGATATACATTAAACTATGTGTAGTTTATCAATGTAAGCCTATTGTGACATCTTTTATTTAAATTAGTGTTAGTGGAATTACAGAGTGAGCAGGAGATGGAAAGGCGCACATTTTTAGTAAACTAAGTCTGTTGTAAAAATAACGACAAATAAGGCTAGAACAGTTGGGAAAAAACCCTGTTTAATATCACTAGATTGATGGGCAACCACTACTAGCATTGCTAAAGGCACACTTTAAGATCAGTCTTTCTAAGGGAAAGTGAATTTAAATTCTACAGTTTGCTGGTCAAAACAACAAAAAAGTCCCAGAGACATTACTTTTTTAAGAAAAAAAAACAGCTAAACTGGTTATAATGAATAAAAAGGTTTACATTAATTTGTAAAGTAGGTAATGATGGTTGGTTTTAAAGTGCTTGCTGTTGAAGTGAAACTACTGACATCACAAACAACTTAATGCTTTACAGACATTTTCAAAGAACCTCCATAGTTCATTAACTTTGCTTTTAAAGTAACACCTGCCAACATTTTAGTCTCCTCTATTTACACCTTTTAATCTTGAAAGAGAACATTCATCTGCCAGTTTCCACTCTGTCACTCTGTTTATTCAGTGATACTTTGTACTTAACAAAAAAGCGCACTTCATATTAAAATTGACTTTAACAGATGAGAGGAAAAGAATGGTGAAATTTCAGTTCCTTGAATCCTTTAATGCATTGCATAAAGTGTCTGCAGAAGTATGGTTGTTAATGAAGATTGCAAGATCTGTCTTTTTATGTTTTCAAAGGCTGATAAATGAAATATGCTCTTAGTATCGTGTTTTTGAAAAAGTGAATACACAATGTGTCAAACATCTCTTTTACATTTTGTCAGAAAACTCTTTCTATTTGTAACCATTAATGTCAAAATTTTTATGTAATGCAATCAACTTTAAAAGCTCACTGCAAGATTCGACAATGTATCCCTTTACTGTATAGTGTCAGAATTTTGTCAAAGGTAGTGATGGCAACATGATCCATGCTAATTCAAAACACTTAATGCTTTGAACCTAATGAGAGAACACAGGAAACTGGAGAAATATGATCTTTTTCGTAATCATTGCTCTATCTGCTCTTTCTGCCTCCTTTCTTTTCTTTTACTTTTACAAAACAAGCTAGAAGAAGAGTGCGTTATGTTAAAATTCCTATATGAGCATTTAAATAACAAAGTGCCGAAAAAATTGTACTGACAACAGCATTAAATAAAGAAAGGAAACCATTAACATTCAACATATTCAAAAGTCCCAATAGAAATTAATGTTCAAAAGCACTGGCACAGATGGTAATAAAAGGAAAGGAAACGAAAAGAAAATAAACTCCAAAAAAAATCAAAAGAGCATATAATTTGTTCTTTTTTCCAGGACTACTTCTATAATAGCTCAAAATGGCTGCCTACACCATGTAACCACATCAGCATCTGATGGTCAGTCATAGGGACACTAAGAGATACTCTGTTATTATGGTTACTTTAGGAACTTCTAATTTGTTATTTTAATGTTATTCTTATAATTGTTTTGTGTTCAATTTCCATTTTCTGAACTTTTTTTGATTTGTTCCAAATGGCCGCTTTAGTTTATTTGTTGGCCCTAAAGAAAGGGCTTCCCTTGAAACATGTCAGCTTTCCTTGGTGATGCTCCATCTTGTGAACATTCAACATTATAAATTTCTACTTCTACATTATAACTTCTACTAGCCAGTGGCCTACTCAACTCGAGACCGCAGTAGATACAATACAGTGTTTTGTTGTGTTTTGTCTTGCACCGGTATCTTAATTCTTTTCACATCATTGCTTTATATGCATGGCACTCAACTGCTTTCTACTCTTATGTAAATTTTGGTAAAATTGAGTGTGAATTCTCCTTGTGTTTATTACCTTTTTTTACATTTGTTTATATATATAAATTGTGGACCACCTGGCTGGCACCGCAATCTGAATCTGACACAGACAAACGTGGGACACAAGTTCAAGGCACACAGGTTTTTATTTTCTTCTTCCCATTGTGGGAAATGCCTTCACCCTTCCCCACAAGTATGACACAGTCCAAGCACAGCATAATGCACAAACAGTAAATCTCTTCCTTTACTCCTTGGGTCAAGCTTCATCCTCCCGACTCTGACTCCTAGTGGCTGCTGGCTCCTTTTATAATGCACCTGGAAGTGCTCCAGGTGCTTGATTGCTCGTTTCCAGCAGCACTTACGGGTGTGGAGGCAGAACTTCCCAAAAGGGCTCAGCAGCTCCTGGTGCAGCACCCCCAGGCAGCACCTGCGGATCCCAACAGGGCTGCACCACACTCCAACTCCCATGAAGCACTGCGGGAGTCTGAGGGGGGGTTGCAACCCAGGGGGGGTTGCCATCTAGTCTCCCAGGGGAGGTAACACTCTGGCCATGCTTGCTCCCCCAGTCCTCCCAGTGTGGAGGCATCCCGGCCAGGCAAGAGCTGCGGCCGAACACGTTACAATATATATAAATAATATATAAACTGTGTGAGTATATATATATATATATATATATATATATATATATATATATATATATATATATATATATAATATACATATATATATATATATATAAATATATATATATATATATATATATATATATATATATATATATATATATATATATATATGAGATATAGTATCTGCCAAATAAAACAAAGAGTACATGGGGCAGCTGATACTGTGTCATAGGGGTCCCCAGCTGTGGTCCTGGAGGGCCCCAGTAACTGCTTTATTACATTCAAACCCTTTCTCAATTAGTGACCTGTTTTTGCTCCTAATTAACTTCTTTTGAATTCATTTTATTTGACTTGCTGTTTAAGACTCAGACTCCTTAATTGTTTCTTTTTCCTTAATTAGCAGCCAAACAATAATATGATACAAAATGAACCAAAACATGACCAGCAAAACATGACCAACATTGTCAAGCATACAATATCTGAAAATAAAGAAAGGTGAAGGTCTCAGGAATGTTGGTCTGCTCAGGTCCACAAAACATTTTAACAGAGCTCTTAGAAAAGAGAATTTCAACAGTTTCTGAAATGTCTGCTATTGCACAATGAGAGCAGCAACAAGCCATGGAATTAAACAACGGGTTTAATTAACAACAAGAATCAGAGCCTAATCAAGCAACTGGTTGGAGTGAAATTAATTGGATTTGCAGGCCCTGAGTTAGTTCAACACCATCCAAGCTCTGCTCCTGACAGAGATGGGAGTAGATTCATACCTGGTAGCATGGATCGTGGACTATCTTACAGACAGACTTCAGCATGTGCGTCTCGGGAACTGCAGGTCTGACCTTGTGGTCAGCAGCACAGGAGTGCCGCAGGGGACTGTACTTTCTCCAGTCCTGTTAGGCCTATATACATCGGACTTCCAATACAACTCGGAGTCCTACCACATGCAAAAGTTCGCTGACGATACTGCTATAATGGGCTGCATCAGGAGTGGGCAGGAGGAGGAGTATAGGAACCTAATCAAGGACTTCGTTAAATGGTGCGACTCAAACCACCTACAACTGAACACCAGCAAAACCAAAGAGCTGGTGGTGGATTTTAGGAGGCCCAGGCCCCTCACAGACCCGGTGATTATCAGAGGTGACTGTGTGCAGAGGGTGCAGACCTATAAATACCTGGGAGTGCAGCTGGATGATAAACTGGACTGGACTACCAATACTGATGCTCTGTGCAAGAGAGGACAGAGCAGACTATACTTCCTTAGAAGGCTGGCGTCCTTCAGCATCTGCAATAAGATGCTGCAGAATGTTCTATCAGACGGTTGTGGCGAGTACCCTCTTCTACGTGGTGTGCTGGGGAGGCAGCATAAAGAAGAGGGATGCCTCACACCTGGACAAACTGGTGAGGAAGGCAGGCTCTATTGTAGGCACGGAGCTGGACAGTTTGACATCTGAGGCGGAGTGACGGGCGCTGAGCAGGCTCCTGTCAATCATGGAGAATCCACTGCATCCACTGAACAGTATCATCTCCAGACAGAGCAGCTTCAGCGACAGACTGCTGTCAATGTCCTGCGCCACTGACAGACTGAGGAGACCATTCCTCCCCCATACTATGCGACTCTTCAGTTCCAACCGGGGGGGGGGGGGGGGTAAACGTTAACATTATACAATGTTATTGACTATTATACCTGCCTCGCACTCTCTACCTTACATTTTTTAACATGCACTGTGTTTTCATCACTCTTTAATTAATATTGTTTTTATCAGTATGCTGCTGCTGGAGTATGTGAATTTCCCCTTGGGGATTAATAAAGTATCTATCTATCTATCTATCTATCTATCTATCTATCTATCTATCTATCTATCTATCTATCTATCTATCTATCTATCTATCTATCTATCTATCTATCTATCTATCTATCTAGTTGGTCTTCTGTTTGCTTACTCACTTCACATTTCATTTCTGTTTGGGTGCCATTTAAGGAAAGAAATGAAGCAATTCAGAGGAACAATGAAGAAATTTTGGGGAACAAATCTTAAAAAGCAACTCAATTAAAATTAATTCAATTAAAGTTAATAAGCAGCAAAAAAAGGTCACTAATTAAGAAAAGGGTTAGAATGAAAACCTGCAGCCACTGGGGCCCTCCAGGACCAGAGTTGGGTATCCCTGCTGTGTCACATATTTATGAGCTGCTTCTTGCAAATTAAAGGACGTGGTGCCTGTTTGCCGACTGGCCGACCAGCCACAAGTGTTACCTAGTAGGTAACTTAGTAGGTAAGAATGTAATTATATACAGTATATAGAGGGAGTATATGTGTGTGTGTGTTCATTTAAATGGATGTGTGATATTTTCATTGTTTCCTGTTTAATTTTTATCATAATTTTTTTCAGTTTTGACTGCTTCATCTCCCCATTTAGATCTATTGTATTTTTTTTAGTTAATCATTTATATTTATACATGTTTTTTCTTGTTTTGAACTATCAATTTATTGTTTGATATTTTGTCAAACAGGGATACTATGTCTTTTTTCTTGTTTACACTTATTCACATTTTTTCTTGTGCATAGACACTTAAGTTTTTTAAATTTCTTCTACTTTATAAATTTCTGATATTTCAGCTTTTCTATTCATGTTTCTTATTTTATATTGTTATATTCTGCTCAGTTTGGTTAATCTAAAGATTTTTATTGATCGTTTTTTGCAATTTAGTTTCTCGAGCCCTAGACACAACTACACCAAGACAATCCCAGGTGCAAGTAAATGTTTTTTATTCACAATACCTTTTTCAAAGTCCACACCACAATCTTCAATCCACAATACCTCCTTCCACTCCTGCAGGTGAGCTTTGCCCTCTGCCTCTAAACTCAACCCTTGGAGCGAGATGGCCTCCTCTTAAGATAGACCCAGGAGTACTTCTGGAGCCACAGTATTGAGATAATGGAACAACTTCTGAATCATACAGAAGATTCCCAAATCAGGGAGGTGTTTTCCTACAGCATCCACTGGCAGCACTCAATGACCCCAACAGGGTCACCCTTTGAAGCTACAAGTCCCAGGCAACCCTGAGGGTGTCCCGGCTGGGGCCAAACCAGAGGAGCACTGCCCCCTCTCATACTGTCCAGAATCTCCCAGTCCATCCATTATTCTTTTATCCCAGCTGGGAGAGGAATCAGTAACCATCCCAGTTGTTACACCAGTTATTGGCACTTACACCAGGAAACAAATCAAAAAGACACTGAATTTTAAAATTATGGCAAACAGTGAATAAATGTTATCAATTGGCCAAGAGAACTTTTCCTCTGAAAATGATGATGGAAAATATAAATTTTCACAGACAATGACATTGCTTAGCTCAGACCTTACAGGATTTTAAAATATTTGCATGTATTTTTTATAACTCTCACAAAGTTTTCTTTTATCTTAAAGTTATAGAATTTTATGCTAATATCATGTATTTCAATATTTTAGATTTAGCTACGGAGACGGAACTGCCTCTGTTTTTTATCTTTACAGCTGTAGTAAAGAATCTGTTGGAAACAATGCCTTATTCGGACTTCCCATTTATCTAAATATAGTGAGATCTAAATATGAAAGTCAACATGAATTAGGAAACTATTACCGCTTATCATAAAAATATAAAGCAAAGCATGTAAAATACATCATAAATAGAAGAGCAAATTATTATCAACTAATTTTTAATGTACAATTTGACTGTTTATTTAATTTAAAATATTCTTGCTAGTTACATTATGGACTTATGTGCAGTCCACTGAATAATGAAACAATTGAAAACAACAATATTTATTTCTATAGCACATTGTCATGCTCACAATGTAGCTCAAAGTGCTTTACAACATGTCAAAGAAGTAGCTACATGCAATAAAAAGCAAATTAAATTTTGAAAAGATTAATAATAACTAAATGGTATACAAAAGATAAATATATAATGCACACTAATATAAGAAAAATATATAATTAAGATAAGTACAGTCCTTAAATGTAGAATTGTTTAGAAAGTAAATACTTTATTGAAATAACAAACTGAATTGCATGCAGTTTGATGTGATGAATCCCATTCAAATAAAGCATCAATACAAACATGCAGTCTAAGGATAGCATTAATCACCATTTCCCATCCAAAAGAATTCCAAAATGTAAAGTTCATGCATCTCACTGTGTGTAAATAAGTACTTTTATGAAAGGTAGTGGTCCTGTTCTTCATTGAACTAACTTGTTTACTAAATGAAAGAATTGTAAGCAGGGGGTATATAAGTTATAACAGTTCAGAAAAGAGTTTCATGGATTACAGTTTAAAAATCAGATCAATCTGTGGTGAGGAGATGGCCACCAGTGATATTAGAATCATTACACAGAGATAGTCAAATAACTTTCATATAAAATGGTGGTTACTTACTTCATGTGACGCTCTGAACTTTAATTGTCTCAGTAAGAATAGGCCCTGGGGAGCTTTCTTGACCATAAGAGATGTGTTATGGGGAACATGAAATCCTCCACAGCATCTACAATATTGATATATGAAGGTAACTTGGTATTATTCCTTTCTTTTAATCTATTATTGATTTGTTTTCTTGACAAATTTAGATTGTTTAGGCTATGTTGTTTGATTAATTCTGTTACCTCATTTCTGTATGCAGATTCATCATAATTTATGATGAGACCCACAAAAGTGATGCCATTGGCAAAATTGACTGTAGTTACTGAAGTGTCATGCAAAATGCTTTTGTTGGTGTACACCAGATAAAGGAGTGATGATAAAACACAACAAGCCTGCATACCAGTATTCAGTGTTATAAACTTATTTTAACCTTCTACTTAAATGCCTGCTTCCTGTGAGGAAGAAACTCCAATATCAGAAGGATTGATTGCTCAACTTTTATATCAATTTGTTTAAAGAGCTGAGAGAACTAATTGCTTGATAGGTTTATAGGCTCATTAGTGCCATGTGTACAGAGTATAGTGAAATTCTTAGTTGCATGTGCTAATCTTTATGCAGCATGTTACCACCCCTTAGCACACCTGTCTTTTTCTGTTGTATATGCTCATACATATGGAATTCTGATAAATCTCAGTGGTATAGTAATGAAAGTAAATCAGAGTTGCAATATTTAGATGAAAATGTTGCAGACATCTCAGAAAATATATGCTGTGCTGATTCTTGTTTAGGTTATGTTGAGCTTTGCAGGCCCGCTAAAGAAAGAAATGTGAACTCCAAAGAATTTAAAAATGTTAGCTGTTATTACTGCTGCTGTCAATAATAATGGGAGAGCGATAAACACTGTTTTCTGAAGTCAATTACAATTTCTTTAGTTTTGTTTACATTTAGATCAAGGTTCTTATCTTTGTAGAAGATTATGAGTTTGATTTATCAAGATGTCCTAAAGCAGCTTCAAGGGCAAAACAGACCACATTATTAACAGATTTGTCAGTTCCACATACAGTACAGACAGTGATTAGATCACTATGCAAACTTAAGTGGGCTCTGAAAAATACAAATCATATAATCCATATCAAGTTATTAAAACATTTAGCAATTATCTGAAAAAAAAATGACAATTATTTAAACAGGTAACAGGCACTAGTACCATAGTACTTTTTGAAACACTTTACACATTGTTGCAGGTTGACAGTGACTCATTAAAGATGTCAGTAATAAAACTGGTGTGTGCTGCTCTGCACGGGTTATAGGAATCTGTAACTGTACACCATCCAGGCTGCTTTGCAAAATGTTTTTGTTCTAAAATTTCATTCATGCTAGCCTGTGAAAATGATATTAAAAGGGCAGTCATATCTTCATGTTTATCTAAAGGACCACTGCACTTTGTAAATAAAAAATGACAGTATAAGAAACTTGAGCAGTTGTTAGTCCTATAGACAGTGCATTTGTAACACTACATACAAGATGGGTTCCAAAGGATGAGGCAAAAAATTAAGATTAGGTAACACAAAAAAAATTTCAAAATATTCCAATGAGCAAAACACCTCAGAATGAGTCAACAAAAAAAAAAAGAAAAGAATTGTAAGCTTAGTAACTCCTCACATTTGTGATGCATATCCTTTGTAATACTCTCGTATGTCTCAGAACATGAATCTTTCACAGAGCATACTCACACTCATGCTCACATTTAATCACGCCCCAGTAATATGGCGCCTTGAGTTAACCTGACTTATGTAAATGGTATTTTGCTTGTGGTATCAAACTAGAGTTCCTTTAAAAATCCAAACTGGCAAACTCTACACAGACAATAACTCGTTTGGCAGGGCAAGCCTGTTCACATACAGTAGGTGAACTAGGCAATTGCCTCGTAAGACATTTGAGCAAGGGTGGCCGAATGTGCCTCTTTAAACTATTATAGAAAGCACATCATCCTACCAAGCTCAATCCAGTCACGTCAAACAGGTGAGAAAAGTCCTTCCTGGGCAATGGGCTGAGAAACTGTCAATTGCCAATGAAATGCAGCATGTTAAAAACTACCAAAACTATGTGATTGTAACTATGAAAGCAGCAGACTGTTTTAAAGGGGAAACACTCAAAACACACAAAGGTGACTTCAGTAGAGTGTATTTAAAGCTAAAACAGTATGCTTAAAAATAAATGAATCAATAAATACTTCTGCAGTACCATGATATGAGTCAGGCTTAATTCACTGACTATAATTTTAATAGTCATGAAGGTATAGTGGAGACACACTTCTGAAATCTTTATTAATGTAATGATATTTATTCATGTAATAATGGTTTTTTAGTGGTTTACACACATTTCCTTTGTTTGTACAGACTTTTTTTCATATTGACTTAGAGAAAGATGGCACCTTATTGACAGATTGGCATTGGTGCAAAATGTGTATCAAACCAAGGGCCTGTGCCAGGAAAAACCCACAGGTAGGCATCTGAAAAATTCTGAGGGGGATTATAATATTTTGGTGAAAATGGAGCTGTTTCAAGTACCGAAGTGAAACATTAGTTTCACTTTCAGTCACAGTTAACAATTGTAACAAAGGTGCTATATGAGCGCCGACCCGACACAGACTAACACCAGAGACACGTATAAAAACAAATAAACTTTTATTGTCTTCACCCATGGGGCATGTCTTCCCTGTCTCCCACAGGCACAGCACAGTCCTTCAAGCACAAAACAGCAACACAAAAGCACAAAGCAAAACACACTTCTCTTCACCACCACTCCTCTCGTCAAGCGTTGTCCTCCTCCTCCTGACTCAGGCTCTCGGAGTGGAGGCTGCTGGCTCCCTTTATAGCCCACCCAGAAGAGCTGCAGGTGCTTGATAACCTGCATCTAGCAGCACTTCCGGGTGTGGCTGCATTGCCGCCCAGATGGGCTCAGGAAGCCGTGCAGCGCCCCCTGGTGGTGGCCACGGAGCCCAACAGGGCAGAACTCCGAAGTCCCATGTCTGTGGCCCTTATGCAACCCAGGGGGGCTGTCACCAAGCATTCTGGGGAAGTAGTGCATTGCCCATGGCTGTTCCCCCGGACCAAGTATCGAAGGGGCGTCCCGGCCGGGCATGAGCCCCAGCTATCTGCCACACAATGCAGTAAGAATGAATGCTCCATACTAAAATTTTATATATAAAAATCAGCCAAATTCTGCATTTAGTTTTATATTTTATTATTATATTAATAAACTCAATTCAGACAAAAACATAATATGTAACAGTGTGAAAAGGGTGTGTACTATAGTTTTAATTTGGATTTACTTTACTAAGAAGTTTAAAGATCGCTGGGTTTTCTGTGCTTACTGTCATTTATTTTTTAAATCAAGTTTGCTTCAGCCTTTACTTCTGTTGGTAACCTTGGCTGAGATTTCAAACAGATCCCCTGATTCTTAACAAGTGATGGTTTCTCAATACAATGTTTTAGACACATCTAATTACAAATTAAATGACATTGCAAGCGACCAATATTAGTTGGATTTTCAGATTATTTCTCAAGGTTATTTTGAATGATATATACACTGCTGTAGCTGGATTTATCTAGTTAATCAATCCTCAAATCCAATATGGATTTTGTTTTCCATCCATTTGTTTAGCTTATTATTCCCTGATAATGCAAAATATAACTGTTGATACCACATAAAAAAGTTTTTTCTTTTCTTCTGGAATCTCAGAAAATGAAAAGCAGGTGGATATTACACACATCTGGATAAGATACAAAAATGCTTAAAACATAAAATCAGTTGAAGAAAAACAAGCTGAATTTAATGCTAACTTGGTGATGTTTGAATGTTTCACATATTTATTTGTATTGACTAAGTATGACTAAATATGATACCTGTATATTCCTAGAGCAAATCTTTCACAATTCCATTTATTTAAATCTAATATTAAATTAGTACATAAAGACATGGGATAGGCTCCAGCACCCCCTGCGACCCTGTTCAGGACTAGGCAGGTTGAAAATGACTGACTGACTCGACTTGTAAAGAGATGGCTACAAATTTAACATTGGAAATTGTAGCCGTTTCCTCAGCACTGATTTTCTTTAACATCTAATTCATGCCTAACCTACTTAGAAGTTGGGGTGGGGGGGTCTCTTTCTGAATTACCTTTCCCAAGATTTCTTCCATTTTTTTCCCTGTAAGGGTTTTTTCCTTATTGTTTTCTCAGGGAGTCAAGGATGGAGGGTTGTTCAAAAGCAGGACAAGTTAAAGCTCACTGAGACATTCCTTGTGTGATTTTGTGCTATACAAGAAATAAATTGTTGTTCGCATTAATTAAAAAGACCTTTATATGGATCCTAAACTTTTAATTTCATAAATGTTTTTCTCTATTTACAAATTTTTGCAGTATTTGCGTATTTTATCTCTTGCATTTTTAGTTATTGTTTTTTGATTGTCACTAATTTTTAATTTATAGAATTACTTATGCGATTACATTTTCTTATATTGTCAGCACATTTTTTAATATTCATGAGACTAAAGAAATATACTGTGTAAAAAGTAACTGAGAGTATTTGTGCTGACATTTAATACTATACAAGATTTGGTTAAAGCCTTATGACTGTTGCTGTGAAAGTAGGCTCCAGCTCCTTGTGACCACAAAATAAAAGAAGCAGGGTCAAAGATTTGATGGATGGATAAAAGATACTATGGAGCTGGTTTTGTAAAACAATGTGCACTTTGCTTTCTGTCTGCTTTTCCAAGTTAGTGTCAGTGTAGCATAACATTTAGTTGAAGAGACTTATCCCCAGGAATACCAATGCCCCAGATAAACTAAGGGATATCATTCCTTCCATTTGTCAGCATCTACACTAGGTTACATTTTGCTTGGTACAGCTGTTAGGATAGGCAGCATTGTTAGACTAAGAATGGGTCTTTAAGTTGGAAATTTTTCTAAAAATGAGAAAACATTTTTGAGAAACCGCAATGTTATGAATGGCAACACAATGGTGCAGAAAGGTTCAGTTGTTAGCAAATTGTTAAACCAATGTTACAGAGGCATTTAACTAAAGCCCACTACAGAGACAAACCTGAGCACAAGTTTCAACAACAAAACAACATGAAGGAAGTGTGTAATAGGATTAGGACTATCACTGTCTACAAACAGGCTGTAAAACATGCAGAGAAAAGGAACAAGTACAGAGCTAATGAATTGAATCAGTTCTTCAACAGGTTTGACTCATGTCTCACAACCCTCCCCCAACACTGCTAGTCTTTGTGTGTAAGCTGAGAAGGTTCCAGAATCCCATCTGCACCTGGCACAAACCTTCCCCTACACCTCTGGTCTCCAGCCTCCGTCCACTCCCTTGACTGTGTGTTTCTTCTGATCAGGTAAGGAGAGAGCTGGAAAAACTCACTTCAGAAGACTTCAGGGTGTCACACACGTGCGAGTAGGAGGCAGCTAAAGGGCCTGAGTAATGGTAATAAAACATCCGAGCAGGGGGTGGCAGAGTGCGCTGACTGTCTGTCTCAGTTCCTTACAGACCTTTTCCGGGAAATCCTGCAAGGTTCCGGCGCCTCAGAAGACATTACTTCCAGTGCCGACCCCTTTGCTGACATCACTTCCAGTGCCGGCCCCTTTGCTGACATCACCTCTGCTGCCGGCCCCTTTGCTGACATCACAATCGGTCCAGAAGATATCACTTCCGATTCTGGCCCTTTTGTTCACATCACTTCCTGTATGGGCCTTTAAAGCCTCCATTTTTGTCAAATGAGAATCAGTTCTGTTTTGGACTCTGTTCTATGCACAACTCAAACTTTTGCAGTCGGGAAAACAATATACGGGTGGCTGCCCCCAACCTTTATGATGTCTTGGTCAAATTATTATCACAAGGGCTGGATGGATTGAGCCCCAGGGTGCTGAAAACATGTGCCAGCCAGCTCTGTGGGGTCCTTCAGCACCCGTTCTCACTTTCCCTGAATTTGCAGGTGGTTCCCAAGCTGTGGAAACATCTTGTGTTGTCCCAGTGCCAAACAAAGGACATTCCAGTGATCCAGAGCCGGCCTTAGGGCGAAGCGAACAAAGCGACCGCTTTGGGCCCACAGCTGGAGGGGGCCCACTGCGCCCAAGGTTTTTTTTTTTTTCCTGTGACGCGACGCTGCTATAGAGGGCCCAATGGAGCAACAGACTCCTTCACTCCAACCTCTATTACTAATTTTTTTTATATATATAATTCACAGCAACATATTCCATCACTTAATTACTCCACATGGACATCTCCACTCGACACTCCAATCTTCATTACGCTTCACTCAGGCCCGCGCGCCTGTTGCCGCCTCCATGGCTCATCTGTGCCTCTGTCCTCAGTAGGCGGCCACTTACGCTTCAGTCAGGGCCGCTCCGCCGCACTGCATTCTCGACAGAGCATAAAAGGGGCCCTTCTTTTCGTAAAGCCATCACTTTCCTTCATATCAATATATTTCCATTTTGTTAGAAAGAACGTCTTGTAGATAGTAGTTAGGCCTTGCCGAATTTCCACAGCTTGAAATTATTGTATTCCAAATGTCTTCAGTTCCACCGCCAAAGAAATATAAATCAGGTGCTCAAAACGTAAAGAAAAAGCAGCGAAAGATGAATTCTTCACTACCCAAAAAGGCGCTTTGCAACGCATCCTAACGAAAACGGTTAGCTCTAGCAGCAGCAGCAGCACTAGCACCAGGACTGAACTTCCATTAGTCGAAGATATCGCAACGCCGTCCAAGCCCCACAAACCTGTATCCGACTCTGAGGAGTCAGAAGCCGATGACGTTCAGAATGACATAGACATGGGTTTTTCGTCAGGTTCAGCAACGTTGCCAGCCATTTCGGTTTCTAACCAGAAAGATGAAGATCACAATGAGGCTGATAATGATTTCGATTCTTTTAGTTGGGGAGATCCAGGTTTGTGGGGTGCAGCAATCACCGACAAGGAATGTGTCTTCCTAGTCCAAAAGGGGCCCTTTCGCGAAACCGGGATTCAATATCCAATGAATGATGATGGGCGCCATTTTTCTGATTCCTTTTATTCCCGAAAATTACCAAATGGGGAATTTGTTGACAGGCCCTGGCTTGTTTACTCAAAGAACAAAAATGCAGTTTTTTGTTTCTGCTGCAAGTTATTCTCGAATATCCAGATCAAATTGACTACTGATGGTTGTGGTGATTGGAGAAATTTGTCCCGAGACGTGTGCAGCCATGAAATATCTGCCAACCACATACGTGCCTTTAAGGATTGGTTGGAACTTCAAGATCGCTTGAAGGCAGGATGTACCATTGATAAGCGTACACAAGAACTTCTGCTAAGAAAAATTGAGCATTGGTGCAATGTATTAACAAGAATTATTGCTATTATTAATGGCAGTTTTCTTGGGTTAGTGGAATTGTTAGCCAAATTTGATCCGTGCATGAAAGAGCATATTCGAAGGATTACACACAATGAAATCCACAGTCATTATCTGGGCAAAAACGTGCCTGGACCTAGGTAACTGTAGGGGACAGGGATATGATAACGGTTCCAATATGAAAGGCAAACACAGTTGTGTTCAAAAACGAATACTGGATAAAAATCCACGAGCATTCTACATTCCATGCGGTTGTCATAGCTGTAATTTGCTTGTTGGAGACATGGCTAAATCGTCACCAACTGCCATGTCGCTTTTTGGAATGTTACATCAGATCTATTTGCTGTTTAGTGCTTCTACAGTACGCTGGCAGATTCTGGAGAAGCACATCAATAATTTCACTCTGAAGCGCATTTGTGACACTAGATGGGAATGCAGGATTGAGAATGTTAAAGCTGTCAGATTCCAAATAGGCTCTGTGTATGACGCACTGGTAGATGTTTCTGAAGATTCCAAAGATCCTAAGGCTAGAACTGAAGACGCTGCATTAGCCAAGCAGCTGAACAATTTTCCATTTCTTGTGATTTGGTACGACATTCTTTCACAGATCAATTTAGCCAGCAAAATTTAGCAAAATGAAAATATGCACTATGATGTTGCTCTCAAATGCATCAACAGTGTCTCTGACTATTTGGTTTCGTACAGAGAACATGGACTAGAATTAGCAGAAGCTACAGCCAGAGGGCTCGCTAATGAATTGGAGATGCCTTCCGAGGATGTCGCATTTCCTGCAGTAACCAGTTTACGCAGGAGATGAACAAAGCGCCATTTCGATTATGAAGTCCGGGATGAGTTAATAACTGATCCAAAGGAAAAGTTTCGCACAGAATTCTTTCTTGTCCTTCTGGATCAAGCAATCATGTCCATGAATGAGAGGTTTGATCAAATGAAACAGCATTTCGACAATTTTGGATTTCTGCACAATTATCAGTTAATATCATCCATGGATGATAATACCTTGATGAAATACTCTATGGACTTGAAAATTGCATTAACTGACTCGAAGAATAATGAATCAGACATTGATCCACATGCACTATGCAGTGAAATTCGCATGTTTGCCAATTTAGTTCCTAACAACTCAACGGCCATGCAGGCACTGGAATATCTGTATGAGAAGGAGTTAGCAACTGCCATGCCTAATGTTGCTGTGGCTCTCAGAATAGCATTGACTGTGCCTATAACGGTATCTTCGGCAGAGAGGAGATTTTCAAAACTCAAGCTTATCAAAAATTACTTGCGAAGCTCCATGAGCCACGAACGTCTGAATAGTCTGGCATTGATTTCAGTTGAGCAAGAGATAGTCGAATCTCTTGATTATTCTGAACTTATTCATGAGTTTGCCAGTGCCAAGGTTCGAAAAGTGTCTTTTGTGTGAAATAGATTTCAATATCTGCTGGTAAGTTATTTTATACGGAAATCTAAATCTCGAAAGTATGAAAACAAGCTTTAAAACCGAATAAAAATGTAAAAACAAAATAATGTGGATCTCATCTTCATAAAATAAAAAAAATATATAAAAAATATAAAAAGCAAAAAAAAAGTGCTTGGCCTAGCTATTTACCTCCACGTGCTGCCTGGTGGAAACAGCAAAAGCTAGCTAAAATGTAGCTTTATCTGTTAATGTATTGTCACTAAAGACATTTATGCGGGCCCGCTCCGACATCCACCACTCATACCCTTCACTCAGGACCTTGTACGACAGTATGCCCAGACAGCCTGCAAATTTGGCTCCTGTCAGTGTGTTACGGTTACGGTTGTCAGTGTCAAACGGAAATCGTCAAAAAGTGATGGTTGTAGATGCTGGGAAAACGCATTTCTGCAGCTCAGAATGCAGGAAATCGCTTGCCGGCCGGAGCTCTGCCCCGGACTCCCTAGCTGCAGGGGATGCTCGGTATCAGTTTGCTTCGGGCCCAAAATTGTCTAGGGCCGGCTCTGAGTGATCCCAAGAACTTCATTCCCTAAAACAGCTACGGCCCCTAGTTTCAGAATATCTGGATTCTCTGCAGTTTGCCTATCAGAAACATATAGATGTTGAGGATCTACATGCTCCACAGAGCTTAGTTCTTTGACATTTCCTGTGTTCTTAATACCATTAGGGGAAAACGCAAGGCTTTGAATCTTGATACCCCTACAGTTTCCTGCATCGTGGACTACCTGACCAACAGACAGTAGTTTGTAAGTCTGAGGGACTGTGTGTCAGAAATGGCAGTAATATTGGAGTTACTTCAGGGAACTGTCCTTTCTCCCTTGTCTGACAGACTTCCAACACAATAACAGTGCATGCCATCTACAGAAATTTTCAGAAGACTCATCCATTAGATGGTTCATTAATAATGGAGACGAGTCAGACTATAAGAAGGTTGTGGAGGACATCTTTTGATAAAGGGACAACAGTCCCCAATAAAACATCAACAAGACAGGCAAGCTTGTGGTGGAGCCTCTGAGGCCAGTTACCATTCAGAGGGAGGACATGGAAGTGGTGGAGAGTTGCAAGTACCTGTGGGTCACATAAACAACAAACTGGACTGGTCTGACAACACAGTGGCACTGTACAAGTGCCAGAGCAGACTGTACCTGCTAAGTAGAATCAGGTCTTTTGATGTGTGTAGCAAACTGCTGGAAATGTTCTATCAGTCCACAATGGCCAGTGTTGTGTTCCACACTGCAGTCTCCTATCAAACCAATCTGAGCTCAAACAAAGCACAATATCTGAACAAACTTAGCAGAAAAGCCTGCTCCATCACAGGTCAAATCCTAGACACATTGTTAGCTGTTGTGGAAAAGAGGATGATGGTGAAATTGGATGCAATCATGAAAATCCCCCCCTTCGCCTCCAGGAGGTGCTCTCTTGTGGTAATTTTAACCACAGACTCATTCCACCACAGTGTGCTAAGAAGTGTTTCTGGGGGTCTGCTGCCTACTGCTATCAGGCAATTCAATCTTTCCACCCGAAGTACTTGTTACATTTATTTATATTTGTTTATTTACTTATCAGTTGATTGATTGATTGATTGCCTGTATTATCTTCCTGTGCATCTGTGTCCTTGTTTTTTTATGTTTCTTCTGCTGTATGCATCTGAATTTTTCCCATGGGATTAATAAGGTTTATCTAAATTAATTTAAATACTCTCCCAGTCTGATTCAGTTTTACTTGCATATTTTCCAAGAGTCTATGTGAAGTTTTCTCCAGATATTCAGATTTTCCTGTCACATGCCAAAAACACATTAGATGAATTGGTTACTTTGAATTGACCTTGTGGGTGTGTGGGTGAATTGTGGCCTTGCTAATAATGCCTTACATGTGATGCTGCCAGTATAGGTCCTAATCTCATGGCTCTTAATTAGTTATAACAGGCAGAGATAATAAATAATTGAGTGGATGGATTTAATGTTATGTTGACAGTATTTGAGCCCACTAAATACACATAAAATCCGCCCCACAAATTGTGCTTTGGCCATATTGCTGTGGTTATGATAATGATTTACCTGGATAAAGTTTTCAACCTCCCATATTTTACCAATATTGTTTTACATTCACCTTTTTACCAGACAATGAGGAAAATCTCCAAAATAAGGGTACAGCTGTAAAACAGATGAGCCTAAATGAAGCAGAAGGTTAATTATTCTCCTCGTACATAAAGTGTGATTTTGGGAGTGTTAAAGTCTCAGTAACATCTAAAAGTGTCAGCTTTGGTAAACAACAGATGTATTTTGTTTTTGCAGATCGTTATGAGACTTTCAAAATTAAACTAAATGATCAGTTCAACTTTGAGATACTGAAATTTGACTGAAAGTAATAAGAATTTTCCACATCTGAAAAATTAGTTAAAACTCTTACTGCACATTTTTGTGACATGTTAAATTTGTTAATATACTATAATTTGTAATATTATTCTAGAATGAGGCACTTAACAGAATCACATGTATGAGCATGTCACAGACCTTACAGGGACTGATTTACAGGGGACATGGGGAAATCGTTTTGTGGTAGAAAACAAGTTACCCATGAAGTACTTTTTCTTTCTGGCCAGGGGGACAACAACTGCGAAGAGCAAAAATGAGTCTGTTTCCATCTCTATCCCTTCTGGATTCCAAACCACTTAAACCTGAGGAACCCACCAACTTGGTGTCTGTCTTCCACATTGTGTCTTCCACAGCGTTGTCAATGCTATATTTCTAGTTTGTATACTGTAATTTCAGCTTACTATGCTGCAATAAATTCAAAGTTTGCATTGGATTCCCAATCCTTTTTTCTTCTTTGTGTTCCTTTCTTTACAAGCGTTGAATGCTGCAAATAGGACTATGTTTTCTAACTGGTGATTCCTGTGGAAAGTTTAAGGGATCATTTTGGTTGCCCACACAATGGCTATCATGATCCTTCTGAGCTTTTCCTTAATATTTTCTACTCATTATTTTTTCCTACAGTTTTCTGAGTGTCTTACATGGAACTCACAATCTTGTTTACCATGATGTGTGATTGCCAATTCCACGAGTTTCATATTTGACTATAAATTTTGTTCATCTTTTTGGCTTTGATACTTTGCTCCTGGTAATGATCACCTGCTTGTGTTTTGACTCTGCTTTTTCCTTAATATCTCATTCTTCTGGTCTGTTTTCTCGATTAGCCTTGCAGGACAAAGCTTTTTTTCCAACTGAGTCATAATAATTACAATATTAGTGGGTCAAACAGCTGTAATTTTGAAAATGAGAATAAGACAGAAGAAGAAATTTGATGGGAAAGCAGTAAGTGAACATCAATGGATATTGTTAGAGGTGTGTCATGTAATCCTGATAGCTGTTAAGTCTCCTGGTAAGCTCTTCCACAGTGTAGTAGTTTATAGAATTTAAGGCTGAAATTAGAAGATATTCTTGACATGACCTAACCAAAAATATATTCAGTATATACAGTATGCTATTTCCAGATCACTGCTTCTTCTTCTTCTTCTTCTTCTATAGTAATTCCCATTTTTATTCGGGGTTGTTATTTTTGTATTGGACGTGACTTCTCTAATAGAGGTTTTGATTTTTATGGGCCAGATGCCTTTCCTGAAAAATGCTAACTTCCTTTTAATTTTATCAAGTACCATTTGGTGTCCGCATGGTTGATGCCCTCAGCATCATAGACAACCATTGCATGGTACCTCCCAAGGTTCAACATGCTATCTATTTTTTGTATACTGGTGGCCTTGAATTTTAAACCTGCATACATTCATTCAGGATGCACCACTGCTTCAAGACACCTTTACTCCCACACTAACATACAAAGGGCTTTCTCTGCAAGTGTGGCTCTCATTCTCTGTCTCCTCTGAAGGTTCCTTATGGAATGGAATGTGCTATACTTGGAGGTGTGTGTTAGCTCTGGTAAACTCATGCTAACAGGGTATCTTCTGTCTAATAATCTTTTATTTAGTTCAGTCCATTTATCTTCAATAGTAAAAAAAACTTGACAGTGTTTTATTGATGGAAAAGAACCCAATATCACAGTGTTTGTATTACTCAGAAGGTGTCATGTTCTGGATTTGTGCCATGTGTACAGTATGCTTCAAATTTTGAGATTTTGGATTTCTTGTCATCTCTACTAAAGAAATACAGCAAAAAGCAGTACTAAGAAGTGACATAACACAGAAAATGTTTTTGACAGCTTAATGAATAATAAGAGATCTGTTTCACATATCAGCATTGCAGATTTCATGAGCGCTTCATTGACATTCATGAGGGTACCATCAGTAAATTAGTGAATCTAATGGATACATCTGCATGCAGCCTAAGTGTAATAATAATAAAAATACATAACAAGAATATCAACCACTTATTAACATTCACTTCAACATCTAGAAATTTTTTCTTCCCCTACTCCAAGCTCCACGAAACCAATCAATAGACATTTTTGAGCCAGTTTGAAGTGTGAGCCAACACTTTTTTTCTAATTATAATATATGCTAAGTTTCAGACACTTCAGTGAGAGTTTGATGAGATTAAAACTTTTCTTAGAGTAGCCTGAAAGGTAGGAGCTCAGAATAGGTCAACCTTTAAAATCTTCAAAAGGTCTCCATCCAACTGCACATCAAGATGAAATAAAGTAAAATGTTAATGTCTTTTGTTACACATTAAGCTTCCTTTTTTAATATGCTTTCTGCTTTAATGGAGAAAAGATACATAAAGAAGAATTACCTCCATGAAATCAAGCATAAATCAAAGTGAGTGTTGTGGTCAAGGATCAAATCATCATAGATGTGAATTTTAATCGCACGTTTTACTCTGCACTTCTCTTTGAAGGCAAATTAAACAGCAGATCAACAGCTGTGACAGAAACTTAAAAAGTGACATTTCTTATTTTTTCCATTAACACGCCTTTTCTTTCCAGTGGGCTCTGATGTGGCTTATCATTTATGCATACAAAACTGCTGCTTTGGATGTAACATCTTGTGTCTTGTGTATGGAAATAACTTTTAAATTTCTCAAAGGCACATTTTGAATAAAATTTTTCAACTGGCCTCTTTCTTAGAATTTAAACAGATTTCTAGAAGTTTCAGTTTTTACTACTTTTATCACTGATTATGATTCATGTTAGATATGGAAGGAAGCACTTGTTCACATAAGATTCCTGGGAATCCAGGACTAATTACTCTTTCAAGTAGTTGAAGATGGGTCCGTAATGAAGTCTGAAAAATTTACAGATGGAATGTTGAGATATTATAGATAAAGTAAACTGTTTCGTCCTCTTGTTTTTTTTTTTAATTTAATTTCAAGGCAGTGATGCTACAGGTATTGCTTACTTGCAAACAAATTATATTTAAATATAAGTTTTTTCTTATTAAAGTTGATTGTTTAAGTGTCGTGGTATACCTTTTTATTATACTTCATGTATTCCATTTTCTTATGTTCAAAATTTCTTCCAAAAATAGGTAATACTCAATTTCTGTTTTTGTATTGGTCCATATGAACTTGATTTGTGTTCAGCTCATGTATTCAGCAGATGAAATTTTGAATAAGCTTTGAGCTTTTGAGCTACTTTCACTCTGTTATCAAGCCGGAAGAAACACGTGCAGTGATACTAGTTTCAAAAATCAAGGTGTCATACACATGCGATTGGGAGACATCTGAAAGGCCTTAAGAATAGTACTACCACGCCAGACCAGGGAGTGGTGAACTGCACTAACTCTCTTTCTCAATCTTCTGCAGGCCATCCACAGGAAATCTCATTAGGCCAGTGATGATGTCACTTCCAGTCCTGGCACCATGGATGATGTCACTTTCAGGTACCGGCGCCATGGATGACGTCACTTCCGGTCCCGAAGATATCACTCCCGTTTCTGGCGCCAGGGATGATGTCATTTCTGGTTCTGGCCACGATGTAGTCACTTCCTGTCTCGAGCTTTATAGCCTGCATCTTTTCATTTTACAATCAGTTCTATTTTGGACTCAAAGTTGTGTACATCACAACCAATTCAATCCATTTGCAGCCAAGGCACAATATATGGGTGGCTGCCCCAAACCTTTTCGATGTCTGTGGTCTGCTTTTGTGACAAAGGAATAAAAACTGAGAACATGTACACATGAAGTAACATTCAGGGTGTATTCAGGGCTTCACGCATTTTGAAATTTTGGAGCATTGGTAATTTTTGTTTATTTATTTCATGAACTCACATTTATTAACGTTTTTATACAATGAATCATATGCAAAAATAACAGTGATAATAGAATGTAATTCTATAAAAGAAAAGTGCTCCACAGGGTCATCAGGACAGCGGAGAGAACAAGTGGTTGTACCCTCCCCACTCTGGAACAAATCTACACTTCCCGATGCCGCAAAAAAGCAATAGACATTTCACAGGATTCATCACATCCCGGTCATTGCCTCTTCCAGCTTTTGCCATCAAGCAAGAGATACAGAGCAATGAAAACCAGGACAAACAGCCATAAAACAGCTTTTATCCAAAAGCAATCATGGCACAGAACTCAGAATAAAACTGCTCCATATCATTCTCCCAATGTGCAATACAGACCTTAAGTCAACAAGTGCAATTTGTATATTTTGTAAAGTACTTTTATTACAATTTGGTTTGTTATTATTTTCTCTCTTCTTGTCTTTTTAACTCTTATTCCTCACACTGAGTCGACTGCACCTTCAATTTTGTTGTTCCTTTGTAAAAGTGACAATGACAATAAAGATCTATCTTATCTTACCTATCTTATCTTAAAATTTATGTCTTTTAATAGCATTTTACAATTTAAAGTTAAAAACCAAACCTAGGTACAGTAGGTTTGCAGTGGCTGGATTAGTTTTCATAGACACTAGATCCACTAGTGTGGTATACAGATTGCTTAAGTTGACCTATTGTTAATTGTTTGTTGTGAAGGGTCTATGGCTAATTGTAGTTTGTATTTCTTAAACATTAAGTTATTGAAAAAGTATCCAATCGAAAGTTAAAATCTATGTCGAAGTCTCAAGTTAAAATTGTTGGATGCAATGGGTCATGATTTATTGTAGGTTGTTGTGATGATTTTCTATTAAACTGCAGTGTCAGACAAATATTCAGTCATTATAATTTGCAGATAATGCAACTGTTAGGTTGTCTTTGGTGTCTTATAATCCCCAAGTACATGTTTACTTAAACTATGTTTTATGGCTTACAGAACCACAATAAGATGGCTCCTTTTCTCTTCTATTTATTTCTAGACAAATTAAATGGCATTTTTTTTAAATTACCTGGTATGATACCAATAAGCAGGAAAAATGAGTTGGTGTGGAAGAAATTTGTGCAAACAGCACATTGCCAGATACATGCAAGCAGCTCTGCCGATGTCTCAGTAATCTGTGCTGGAGATTTGTTTTGCCAACAGGATCAGCTGTCAAACGAGCAAAACAAAAAAGTATGCAAAGCATAGAATTTGAAGTAACCTTTCTCAAGGTTAATTTGAAAAAATTAAGTTAACCAGCAGTAGTGTTTTAAGATGATGGGAGTTTTTCAAATTTCAAAAATGTGAACAGCACCCTCTCTTCAAGATAAGTCAAAGAAAACTGACTTTTCCTGACAGCATTTCTTGTATAATATATGTATGCCAAATTGTAATGGAATTGGCCCACTGGATCCCATGTTGTTTAATGCTGACAAACAGACACACATGACAGGAAAAGTAATTGATTTCATGTGATTCTAATGAACTGTTCAGTCAATCGAAAAAAAGGGTGCCACAAAGAACAAGTAGTAAACAATTGTGTTGATTGTTTTGGGGCAGATTGAGCTACTGTAAATCAGTAATTAGAAGTCGTAAATAGCCACTGTACATTCTTCCATAGAGCAATGCAGAAATTACAGTTGAATATCCTGTGTTAATCTGTAGCTCTGTTTTTAAGAGAAAGATAATTGGCAATATTTTTAAAAATAGCTCATAACAAAAATGTTTTACAGCTTGGAGATAAAGTAGATGACATTACAGTGGGAACCTCCCTACCAAAAGTGTTCATGTTGGAAAAGTCTATTTTTTAGTCTTCAGCTGTATACTGTAAATTTTTGTTTTTGTAACAAATAAGTTTTACAGCTCTAGGTATAATTTGTGATCCAACTTCTCTTTGGCTGTAGCATTTTTCCATGCATCTCACTAGTTTTAATCTAAGGGTTTTCAAACATTAGACGCACATGACTACTACAGCCTAAAGGAGGTATACACCACACTTGTGCAAACAACCTAGGTCATCTTTTATTTTATTCATATAAATAACTTATTATAATAAATATATTATTATTTAACAATATTTATTATTATTAATAATAATTAATATTTAATAATTGTTTATTTAAATATATTATTATATTAACTTATTATAATAAATAACTCATCTATAACTCAGTGATCTGTGAGACGCTGGCACACGCATGTTGCTGCCTCTCTTTCCTGTCATCAACACTTTTCATTAAAATTCACATTAAAGCTAAACTTTTTGCAATTGTTCACTTTCTTTTTATTGTATGTATAGTTCGTGGATGCAATTGACTCGAACTGTGTTGATTTGGATTTACTTTTATGAACTTTGCCTTGACTGGGTTTGCAGCCTCGGGGACAACCGAATTTTTCTATGGCACACTGGACAAGCCCTATGGACATTTCTTTGCACCATGACGATCTATGGTCTGTCTTCTTGATTATATTTCATACACTGGATTGCTCTCGATTCCTTCTATACATGCTTAATGACTAAGAAATTATCTGAGGTTTACACCCAGCTGGATGTGACTCAGGGTGATCCCGCCTGGAATACCCAGCGTTATATGTATGTGGCTGTATGCTGGAACCTTCGAATTTTAGTATCTTCATGTACATTTCGTAATATCTCCTACTATGCTTTTTCTGCTGCTTGCCACTCATCTGCACCACCCAATCCTCCCGTCTCACCTTCTCCGCTGTGCCGTACTGTGCTGCTTCTCTGCTACTATCAGATAAGTATTGCTCTCTACTATGCTAAAATACTCTCATGACAAACTCCTCCATATTAAACAGTTTGTCCAGAACAAATGGTCAGACTGGAATGTCCTAAAAGAAAATGTTATTGTGCAGCGCCCAAAATATTTACATCATGGGTCAGGTCGCCACCACAGCCAGGCTGCGAATGAAAAGTTCACCGGCAGCATTTGCTCAGGAATATGCCATCCTACTCACGGCTTTGGAAATAGGAGTGTCAGTGTGCCAAATATGTAATATGTTAAAATAAACTCTGGTCATGGATCTGTGCACAACAAACCCACATTGGCTAATATTGCACTGTTTAACTCATGATCTCTTAATGGCAAAGGACTGGTGCTATCAGAATTCATTACAGACTCAAACTTTGACTTGTTGTGCTTAACAGAAACTTGGCAAAAACCAAATGATTTTACATCTGTCACGGAGGTGACTCCGCCTGGATACATTCACTTAACGGAGCATCGCAACTCAAGCCAAGGTGGAGGAGTCGCAGTAATTGCTAAATCGAAGTTAAACATCAAAAGAATCCCCATTGACGGTCCGTTGTCTTTCAAGTGTCTGGCTCTTAAGCTAATAACAAAATTTGGTCCTATCTCACTTATTGTTGCCTATTTTCCCCAGAAATACAATGCTTCTTTTTTTATCTGATCTGACTGAGTTATTAACCCCCTTAATTTCACTTTCCTAGAGAGTCATTCTTCTTGGCGATTTCAACATCCATATTGACATTACTACATGTAAACTGAGAAATTAATTCCTATCCTTACTGGACTGTTTTGACTTGGTGCAGCATGTTGGTCATATACTGGACCTGATCTGCACATCTGAATTATCTGTCGGCAAGACTTATAGCAGTGATTTGGGACTCTCTGACCATAAAGCAGTGCTTTTCACTGTCTCATTACCTCTCCCTCCTCTTACCTGTAAATGTCAAATTTCTTTCCAAAACCTTTAAAATATCTGTTCCTCTGTTCTTGCTGGACCCATTTCTGATCTTCTTCTGTCCACCTATTCCATCAACAATAGTCTTGTTGACCACTATAACTCAGCCCTTCATTCAACACTTGATAAAACAGCTCCTTTAAAACATAAGGAGGTTTCCTTTAAGCGTTCAGCTCCA